>NW_027227820.1:0-125947 GCF_037783145.1 Equus przewalskii | reverse complement strand
GTGTTCATGAGATGCTGGAACCACACCCCGAACAGACGGATACCACCTGCCAGAACCGCCTGAACCACCTGCTGAGCACGCCGGAACCACCTGCTCGACTCACTGGTACCACCTCCCTGACACGCCAAAATCACCTGCTGGGTATGCCAGAACCACTTGGCGGACACTCCGGAATCATCTGCCGGACATGCCGGAACCAGCTCTCAGACACACCAGAACCAAGTGCCGGAGACGCCGGAATCACCTGCCGAGCATGCCGGAGCCACCTGTTCGACTCGCCAGAAACACCTGCCGGACACGCCAAAATCACCTGCCGGGTACGCCAGAACCTGCTGGCGGACACTACGGAATCACCTGCCTCGCATGCCGGAACCACTTCTCAGACGTGCCGGAAGCACGTGCCAGACACGCCGGAATCACCTGCCGGACAGACCGGAACCACCTGCCAAGAACGCCGGAGCCACCTGTTCGACTCGCTGGAACCACGTGCCGGACAGGCCAATATCAACTGCTGGCTATGCCAGAACCACCTGGGGGACAGTCCGGGATCACCTGCCAGCCATGGCGGAACCACCTCTCAGACGTAGCAGAACCACCTGCCGGAGAAGCTTGAAACACGTCCTGGACACACTGGAACCACGTGACGTCCATGCCTGAACCACCTGCCGAGCACGGCGGAACCACCTTCCGGACACGCAAAAATCACCTGCGGGCTACGCCAGAACCACTTGGACGACTCTCCGAAATGACCTGCCGGGCATGTTGGAACCACCTCTCAGACGTGCCTGAAGCACGTGGCGGACAGTCCGGAATCACCTGTTGGGCATACGCAACCACCTCTGACACGTACCAGAACCACGTGCCGTGCACGCCGGAACCACCTACCGGACAGACCGGAATCAACTTTTGGGCATGCCGGAACCACCAGTCAGATGTGCCAGAAACACGTGCCGGAGACGCCGGAAGCACCTGCCGAGCACGTCGCAACCACCTGCTCAACTCGCCTGAACCACCTGCCAGACACGCCAAAATCACCTGCCCGCTACACCAGCACCACTTCGGGGACAAGCCGGAATCACGTGAGGGGCATGCCGGCACAGCCTCTCAGACTGAACCTCGTGCCGGACACCACAGAACCACCTGCCGGACAGACCGGAACCACCTGCCGGACACGCCGGAACCACCGGCTCGACCCGCCGCAACGACCGCTGGACATGCAAAATCACCTGCCGGCTACGCCAGAAACACTTGGCGAAGACTCCGGAATCACGTGCCGGGCATGCCGGAACCACCTCTCAGATATGCCAGAACCACGTGCCAATGACCCCGGAAGCACCTGCCGAGCACGCCGGAACCACCTGCTCGACTCGCCAGAACCACCTGCCGGACACGCAAAAATCACCTGCCGGCTACGCCACAACCAGTTGGGGAACACTTCGGAATCACCTGCCGGGCTTGCTGGAACCACCTGCCAGTCATGCCAAAATCACCTGCCAACTACGCAAGTACCACTTGGCGGACACTGTGGAAACACCTGTCGGGCCGGCCGGAACCACATCTCAGACGTGCCAGGTCCATGTGCATGAGATGCTGGAACCACACCCCGAACAGACGGAAAACACCTGCCAGACCCGTCTGAACAACCTGCCGAGCACGCCCGAGCCACCTGCTCGACTCGCCGGAACCACCTACCTGACATGCCCAAATCACCAGCCGGGTATGCCAGAACCACTTGGCGGACACTCCGGAATCATCTGCCGGACATGCTGGAACCAGCTCTCAGACACACCAGAACCACGTGCCGGAGACGCCGGAAGCACCTGCCGAGCATGCCGGAGCCACCTGCTCGACTCGCCAGAAACACCTGCTGGACACGCCAAAATCACCAGCCGGGTACGCCAGAACCACCTGGCGGACACTCCGAAATCACCTGTCGCGCATGCCGGAACCACCTCTCAGACGTGCCGGAAGCACGTGCCGGACACGCCGGAATCTCCTACCGGACAGACCGGAACCACCTGCCGAGCACGCCGGAGCCACCTGTTCGACTCGCTGGAACCACCTGCCGGACAGGCCAATATCAACTGCTGGCTATGCCAGAACCACCTGGGGGACGGTCCGGAATCACCTGCCAGCCATGGCGGAACCACCTCTCAGACGTACCAGAACCACCTGCCGGAGAAGCTGGAAACACGTCCTGGGCAGTCTGGAACCACCTGCCGGCCAAGCCTGAACCACCTGCCAAGCACAACGGAACAACCTGCCAGACACGCCAAAATCACCTGCGTGTTATGCCAGAACCACTTGGAGGACTCTCTGGGATGACCTGCCGGGCATGCCGGAACCACCTCTCAGACGTGCCAGAACCATGTGGCGGACAGTCCGGAATCACCTGTTGGGCATGCGCAACCACCTCTGAGACGTACCAGAACCACATGCCGTGCAGGCTGGAACCACCTACCGGACAGACCGGAATCACCTTTCGGGCATGCCGGAACCACCTGTCAGATGTGCCAGAAAAACGTGCCGGTGACGCCGGAAGCACCTGCCAAGCACGTTGGAACCACCTGCTCAACTCGCCTGAACCACCTGCCGGACATGCCAAAATCACCTGCCGACTATGCCAGAATCACTTGGCGAACACTCTGGAATCACTTGCCGGGCATGCAGGAACCACCTCTCAGACATGCCAGAACCCCGTGCCAATGACCCCGGAAGCACCAGCCGAGCACGCCGGAACCACCTGCTCGACTCGCCAGAACCACCTGCCGATCACGCAAAAATCACCTGCCGGCTACGCCACAACCAGTTGGTGAACACTTTGGAATCACCTGCCAGGCTTGCTGGAACCACCTGCCAGTCATGCCAAAATCACCTGCCAACTACGCCAGAACCGCTTGGCGGACACTGCGGAAACACCTGTCGGGCCGGCTGGAACCACATCTCAGACGTGCCAGAAACGTGTTCATGAGATGCTGGAACCACACCCCGAACAGACGGATACCACCTGCCAGAACCGCCTGAACAACCTGCTGAGCACGCCGGAACCACCTGCTCGACTCACCGGTACCACCTCCCTGACACGCCAAAATCACCTGCTGGGTATGCCAGAACCACTTGGCGGACACTCCGGAATCATCTGCCGGACATGCCGGAACCAGCTCTCAGACACACCAGAACCAAGTGCCGGAGACGCCGGAAGCACCTGCCGAGCATGCCGGAGCCACCTGCTCGACTCGCCAGAAACACCTGCCGGACACGCCAAAATCACCTGCCGGGTATGCCAGAACCAACTGGCGGACACTACGGAATCACCTGCCGCGCTTGTCGGAAACACCTCTCAGACGTGCCGGAAGCACGTGCCAGACACGCCGGAAACACCTATCGGACAGACCGGAACCACCTGCCAAAAACGCCGGAGCCACCTGTTTGACTCGCTGGAACCACCTGCCGGACAGGCCAATATCAAATGCTGGCTATGCCAGAACCACCTGGGGGACGGTCCGGAATCACCTGCCATCCATGGCGGAACCAACTCTCAGACGTACCAGAACCACCTGCCGGAGAAGCTGGAAACACGTCCTGGACAGTCTGGAACCACCTGCCGGCCAAGCCTGAACCACCTGCCAAGCACAACGGAACAACCTGCCAGACACGCCAAAATCACCTGCGTGTTATGCCAGAACCACTTGGAGGACTCTCTGGGATGACCTGCCGGGCATGCCGGAACCACCTCTCAGACGTGCCAGAACCATGTGGCGGACAGTCCGGAATCACCTGTTGGGCATGCGCAACCACCTCTGAGACGTACCAGAACCACATGCCGTGCAGGCTGGAACCACCTACCGGACAGACCGGAATCACCTTTCGGGCATGCCGGAACCACCTGTCAGATGTGCCAGAAAAACGTGCCGGAGACGCCGGAAGCACCTGCCAAGCACGTTGGAACCACCTGCTCAACTCGCCTGAACCACCTGCCGGACATGCCAAAATCACCTGCCGACTATGCCAGAAGCACTTGGCGAACACTCCGGAATGACTTGCCGGGCATGCAGGAACCACCTCTCAGACATGCCAGAACCCCGTGCCAATGACCCCGGAAGCACCAGCCGAGCGCGCCGGAACCACCTGCTCGACTCGCCAGAACCACCTGCCGATCACGCAAAAATCACCTGCCGGCTACGCCAGAACCACTTGGTCGACTCTCCGAAATGACCTGCCGGGCATGTTGGAACCACCTCTCAGACGTGCCAGAAGCACGTGGCGGACAGTCCGGAATCACCTGTTGGGCATACGCAACCACCTCTGACACGTACCAGAACCACGTGCCGTGCACGCCGGAACCACCTACCGGACAGACCGGAATCAACTTTTGGGCATGCCGGAACCACCAGTCAGATGTGCCAGAAACACGTGCCGGAGACGCCGGAAGCACCTGCTGAGCACGTCGCAACCACCTGCTCAACTCGCCTGAACCACCTGCCGAACACGCCAAAATCACCTGCCGGGTATGCCAGAACCACTTCGGGGACAAGCCGGAATCACGTGAGGGGCATGCCGGCACAGCCTCTCAGACTGAACCTCGTGCCGGACACCACAGAACCACCTGCCGGACAGACCGGAACCACCTGCCGGACACGCCGGAACCACCGGCTCGACCCGCCGAAACGACCGCTGGACATGCAAAATCACCTGCCGGCTACGCCGGAAACACTTGGCGAACACTCCGGAATCACCTGCCGGGCATGCCGGAACCACCTCTCAGATATGCCAGAACCACGTGCCAATGACCCCGGAAGCACCTGCCGAGCCCGCCGGAACCACCTGCTCGACTCGCCAGAACCACCTGCCGGACACGCAAAAATCACCTGCCGGCTACGCCACAACCAGTTGGGGAACACTTCGGAATCACCTGCCAGGCTTGCTGGAACCACCTGCCGGTCATGCCAAAATCACCTGCCAACTACGCCAGTACCACTTGGCGGACACTGCGGAAACACCTGTCGGGCCGGCTGGAACCACATCTCAGACGTGCCAGAAACGTGTTCATGAGATGCTGGAACCACACCCCGAACAGACGGATACCACCTGCCAGAACCGACTGAACCACCTGCTGAGAACGCCGGAACCACCTGCTCGACTCACCGGGACCACATCCCTGACACGCCAAAATCACCTGCTGGGTATGCCAGAACCACTTGGCGGACACTCCGGAATCATCTGCCGGACATGCCGGAACCAGCTCTCAGACACACCAGAACCAAGTGCCGGAGACGCCGGAAGCACCTGCCGAGCATGCCGGAGCCACCTGCTCGACTCGCCAGAAACACCTGCCGGACACGCCAAACTCACCTGCCGGGTACGCCAGAACCACCTGGCGGACACTCCGAAACCACCTGTCGCGCATGCCGGAACCACCTCTCAGACGTGCCGGAAGCACGTGCCGGACACGCCGGAATCTCCTACCGGACAGACCGGAACCACCTGCCGAGCACGCCGGAGCCACCTGTTCGACTCGCTTTAACCACCTGCCGGACAGGCCAATATCAACTGCTGGCTATGCCAGAACCACCTGGGGGACGGTCCGGAATCACCTGCCAGCCATGGCGGAACCACCTCTCAGACGTACCAGAACCACCTGCCGGAGAAGCTGGAAACACGTCCTGGGCAGTCTGGAAGCACCTGCCGGCCAAGCCTGAACCACCTGCCAAGCACAACGGAAAAACCTGCCAGACACGCCAAAATCACCTGCGTGTTATGCCAGAACCACTTGGAGGACTCTCTGGGATGACCTGCCGGGCATGCCGGAACCACCTCTCAGACGTGCCAGAACCATGTGGCGGACAGTCCAGAATCACCTGTTGGGCATGCGCAACCACCTCTGAGACGTACCAGAACCACATGCCGTGCAGGCTGGAACCACCTACCGGACAGACCGGAATCACCTTTCGGGCATGCCGGAACCACCTGTCAGATGTGCCAGAAACACGTGCCGGAGACGCCGGAAGCACCTGCCAAGCACGTTGGAACCACCTGCTCAACTCGCCTGAACCACCTGCCGGACATGCCAAAATCACCTGCCGACTATGCCAGAAGCACTTGGCGAACACTCCGGAATGACTTGCCGGGCATGCAGGAACCACCTCTCAGACATGCCAGAACCCCGTGCCAATGACCCCGGAAGCACCAGCCGAGCACGCCGGAACCACCTGCTCGACTCGCCAGAACCACCTGCCGATCACGCAAATATCACCTGCCGGCTACGCCACAACCAGTTGGTGAACACTTTGGAATCACCTGCCAGGCTTGCTGGAACCACCTGCCAGTCATGCCAAAATCACCTGCCAACTACGCCAGAACCGCTTGGCGGACACTGCGGAAACACCTGTCGGGCCGGCTGGAACCACATCTCAGACGTGCCAGAAACGTGTTCATGAGATGCTGGAACCACACCCCGAACAGACGGATACCACCTGCCAGAACCGCCTGAACCACCTGCTGAGCACGCCGGAACCACCTGCTCGACTCACCGGTACCACCTCCCTGACACGCCAAAATCACCTGCTGGGTATGCCAGAACCACTTGGCGGACACTCCGGAATCATCTGCCGGACATGCCGGAACCAGCTCTCAGACACACCAGAACCAAGTGCCGGAGACGCCGGAAGCACCTGCCGAGCATGCCGGAGCCACGTGCTCGACTCGCCAGAAACACCTGCCGGACACGCCAAAATCACCTGCCTGGTACGCCAGAACCACCTGGCGGACATTCCGAAACCACCTGTCGCGCATGCCGGAACCACCTCTCAGACGTGCCGGAAGCACGTGCCGGACACGCCGGAATCTCCTACCGGACAGACCGGAACCACCTGCCGAGCACGCCGGAGCCACCTGTTTGACTCGCTGGAACCACCTGCCGGACAGGCCAATATCAACTGCTGGCTATGCCAGAACCACCTGGGGGACGGTCCGGAATCACCTGCCAGCCATGGCGGAACCACCTCTCAGACGTACCAGAACCACCTGCCGGAGAAGCTGGAAACACGTCCTGGACAGACTGGAACCACGTGACGGCCATGCCTGAACCACCTGCCGAGCACGGCGGAACCACCTTCCGGACACGCAAAAATCACCTGCGGGCTATGCCAGAACCACTTGGACGACTCTCCGAAATGACCTGCCGGGCATTTTGGAACCACCTCTCAGACGTGCCAGAAGCACGTTGCGGACAGTCCGGAATCAACTGTTGGGCATACGCAACCACCTCTGACACGTACCAGAACCACGTGCCGTGCACGCCGGAACCACCTACCGGACAGACCGGAATCAAATTTTGGGCATGCCGGAACCACCAGTCAGATGTGCCAGAAACACGTGCCGGAGACGCCGGAAGCACCTGCCGAGCACGTCGCAACCACCTGCTCAACTCGCCTGAACCACCTGCCGGACACGCCAAAATCACCTGCCCGCTACACCAGCACCACTTCGGGGACAAGCCGGAATCACGTGAGGGGCATGCCGGCACAGCCTCTCAGACTGAACCTCGTGCCGGACACCACAGAACCACCTGCTGGACAGACCGGAACCACCTGCCGGACACGCCGGAACCACCGGCTCGACCCGCCGAAACGACCGCTGGACATGCAAAATCACCTGCCGGCTACGCCGGAAACACTTGGCGAACACTCCGGAATCACCTGCCGGGCATGCCGGAACCAGCTCTCAGATATGCCAGAACCACGTGCCAATGACCCCGGAAGCACCTGCCGAGCCCGCCGGAACCACCTGCTTGACTCGCCAGAACCACCTGCCGGACACGCAAAAATCACCTGCCGGCTACGCCACAACCAGTTGGGGAACACTTCGGAAACACCTGCCAGGCTTGCTGGAACCACCTGCCGGTCATGCCAAAATCACCTGCCAACTACGCCAGTACCACTTGGCGGACACTGCGGAAACACCTGTCGGGCCGGCTGGAACCACATCTCAGACGTGCCAGAAACGTGTTCATGAGATGCTGGAACCACACCCCGAACAGACGGATACCACCTGCCAGAACCGACTGAACCACCTGCTGAGAACGCCGGAACCACCTGCTCGACTCACCGGTACCACCTCCCTGACACGCCAAAATCACCTGCTGGGTATGCCAGAACCACTTGGCGGACACTCCGGAATCATCTGCCGGACATGCCGGAACCAGCTCTCAGACACACCAGAACCAAGTGCCGGAGACGCCGGAAGCACCTGCCGAGCATGCCGGAGCCACCTGCTCGACTCGCCAGAAACACCTGCCCGACACGCCAAACTCACCTGCCGGGTACGCCAGAACCACCTGGCGGACACTCCGAAACCACCTGTCGCGCATGCCGGAACCACATCTCAGACGTGCCGGAAGCACGTGCCGGACACGCCGGAATCTCCTACCGGACAGACCGGAACCACCTGCCGAGCACGCCGGAGCCACCTGTTCGACTCGCTGGAACCACCTGCCGGACAGGCCAATATCAACTGCTGGCTATGCCAGAACCACCTGGGGGACGGTCCGGAATCACCTGCCAGCCATGGCGGAACCACCTCTCAGAAGTACCAGAACCACCTGCCGGAGAAGCTGGAAACACGTCCTGGGCAGTCTGGAACCACCTGCCGGCCAAGCCTGAACCACCTGCCAAGCACAACGGAACAACCTGCCAGACACGCCAAAATCACCTGCGTGTTATGCCAGAACCACTTGGAGGACTCTCTGGGATGACCTGCCGGGCATGCCGGAACCACCTCTCAGACGTGCCAGAACCATGTGGCGGACAGTCCGGAATCACCTGTTGGGCATGCGCAACCACCTCTGAGACGTACCAGAACCACATGCCGTGCAGGCTGGAACCACCTACCGGACAGACCGGAATCACCTTTCGGGCATGCCGGAACCACCTGTCAGATGTGCCAGAAACACGTGCCGGAGACGCCGGAAGCACCTGCCAAGCACGTTGGAACCACCTGCTCAACTCGCCTGAACCACCTGCCGGACATGCCAAAATCACCTGCCGACTATGCCTGAAGCACTTGGCGAACACTCCGGAATCACTTGCCGGGCATGCAGGAACCACCTCTCAGACATGCCAGAACCCCGTGCCAATGACCCCGGAAGCACCAGCCGAGCACGCCGGAACCACCTGCTCGACTCGCCAGAACCACCTGCCGATCACGCAAAAATCACCTGCCGGCTACGCCACAACCAGTTGGTGAACACTTTGGAATCACCTGCCAGGCTTGCTGGAACCACCTGCCAGTCATGCCAAAATCACCTGTCAACTACGCCAGAACCGCTTGGCGGACACTGCGGAAACACCTGTCGGGCCGGCTGGAACCACATCTCAGACGTGCCAGAAACGTGTTCATGAGATGCTGGAACCACACCCCGAACAGACGGATACCACCTGCCAGAACCGCCTGAACCACCTGCTGAGCACGCCAGAACCACCTGCTCGACTCACCGGTACCACCTCCCTGACACGCCAAAATCACCTGCTGGGTATGCCAGAACCACTTGGCGGACACTCCGGAATCATCTGCCGGACATGCCGGAACCAGCTCTCAGACACACCAGAACCAAGTGCCGGAGACGCCGGAAGCACCTGCCGAGCATGCCGGAGCCACCTGCTCGACTCGCCAGAAACACCTGCCGGACACGCCAAAATCACCTGCCGGGTACGCCAGAACCTCCTGGCGGACACTACGGAATCACCTGCCGCGCATGCCGGAACCACCTCACAGACGTGCCGGAAGCACGTGCCAGACACGCCGGAATCACCTACCGGACAGACCGGAACCACCTGCCAAGAACGCCGGAGCCACCTGTTCGACTCGCTGGAACCACCTGCCGGACAGGCCAATATCAACTGCTGGCTATGCCAGAACCACCTGGGGGACAGTCCGGGATCACCTGCCAGCCATGGCGGAACCACCTCTCAGACGTACCAGAACCACCTGCCGGAGAAGCTGGAAACACGTCCTGGACAGACTGGAACCACGTGACGGCCATGCCTGAACCACCTGCCGAGCACGGCGGAACCACCTGCCGGACACGCCAAAATCACCTGCGGGCTACGCCAGAACCACTTGGACGACTCTCCGAAATGACCTGCCGGGCATGTTGGAACCACCTCTCAGACGTGCCAGAAGCACGTGGCGGACAGTCCGGAATCACCTGTTGGGCATACGCAACCACCTCTGACACGTACCAGAACCACGTGCCGTGCACGCCGGAAACACCTACCGGACAGACCGGAATCACCTTTCGGGCATGCCGGAACCACCAGTCAGATGTGCCAGAAACACGTGCCGGAGACGCCGGAAGCACCTGCCGAGCACGTCGCAACCACCTGCTCAACTCGCCTGAACCACCTGCCGGACACGCCAAAATCACCTGCCCGCTACACCAGCAACACTTCGGGGACAAGCCGGAATCACGTGAGGGGCATGCCGGCACAGCCTCTCAGACTGAACCTCGTGCCGGACACCACAGAACCACCTGCCGGACAGACCGGAACCACCTGCCGGACACGCCGGAACCACCGGCTCGACCCGCCGGAACGACCGCTGGACATGCAAAATCACCTGCCGGCTATGCCGGAAACACTTGGCGAACACTCCGGAATCACGTGCCGGGCATGCCGGAACCACCTCTCAGATATGCCAGAACCACGTGCCAATGAACCCGGAAGCACCTGCCGAGCACGCCGGACCCACCTGCTCGACTCGCCAGAACCACCTGCCGGACACGCAAAAATCACCTGCCGGCTACGCCACAACCAGTTGGGGAACACTTCGGAATCACCTGCCGGGCTTGCTGGAACCACCTGCCGGTCATGCCAAAATCACCTGCCAACTACGCCAGTACCACTTGGCGGACACTGTGGAAACACCTGTCGGGCCGGCCGGAACCACATCTCAGACGTGCCAGATCCATGTGCATGAGATGCTGGAACCACACAACGAACAGACGGAAAACACCTGCCAGACCCGTCTGAACAACCTGCCGAGCACGCCCGAGCCACCTGCTCGACTCGCCGGAACCACCTACCTGACATGCCCAAATCACCAGCCGGGTATGCCAGAACCACTTGGCGGACACTCCGGAATCATCTGCCAGACATGCCGGAACCAGCTCTCAGACACACCAGAACCACGTGCCGGAGACGCCGGAAGCACCTGCCGAGCATGCCGGAGCCACCTGCTCGACTCGCCAGAAACACCTGTCGGACACGCCAAAATCACCTGCCGGGTACGCCAGAACCACCTGGCGGACACTCCGAAATCACCTGTCGCGCATGCCGGAACCACCTCTCAGACGTGCCGGAAGCACGTGCCGGACACGCCGGAATCACCTACCGGACAGACCGGAACCACCTGCCGAGCACGCCGGAGCCACCTGTTCGACTCGCTGGAACCACCTGCCGGACAGGCCAATATCAACAGCTGGCTATGCCAGAACCACCTGGGGGACGGTCCGGAATCACCTGCCAGCCATGGCGGAACCACCTCTCAGACGTACCAGAACCACCTGCCGGAGAAGCTGGAAACACGTCCTGGACAGTCTGGAACCACCTGCCGTCCAAGCCTGAACCACCTGCCAAGCACAACGGAACAACCTGCCAGACACGCCAAAATCACCTGCGTGTTATGCCAGAACCACTTGGAGGACTCTCTGGGATGACCTGCCGGGCATGCCGGAACCACCTCTCAGACGTGCCAGAACCATGTGGCGGACAGTCCGGAATCACCTGTTGGGCATGCGCAACCACCTCTGAGACGTACCAGAACCACATGCCGTGCAGGCTGGAACCACCTACCGGACAGACCGGAATCACCTTTCGGGCATGCCGGAACCACCTGTCAGATGTGCCAGAAACACGTGCCGGAGACGCCGGAAGCACCTGCCAAGCACGTTGGAACCACCTGCTCAACTCGCCTGAACCACCTGCCGGACATGCCAAAATCACCTGCCGACTATGCCAGCACCACTTGGCGAACACTCCGGAATCACTTGCCGGGCATGCAGGAACCACCTCTCAGACATGCCAGAACCCCGTGCCAATGACCCCGGAAGCACCAGCCGAGCACGCCGGAACCACCTGCTCGACTCGCCAGAACCACCTGCCGATCACGCAAAAATCAGGTGCCGGCTACGCCACAACCAGTTGGTGAACACTTTGGAATCACCTGCCAGGCTTGCTGGAACCACCTGCCAGTCATGCCAAAATCACCTGCCAACTACGCCAGAACCGCTTGGCGGACACTGCGGAAACACCTGTCGGGCCGGCTGGAACCACATCTCAGACGTGGCAGAAACGTGTTCATGAGATGCTGGAACCACACCCCGAACAGACGGATACCACCTGCCAGAACCGCCTGAACCACCTGCTGAGCACGCCGGAACCACCTGCTCGACTCACCGGTACCACCTCAATGACACGCCAAAATCACCTGCTGGGTATGCCAGAACCACTTGGCGGACACTCCGGAATCATCTGCCGGACATGCCGGAACCAGCTCTCAGACACACCAGAACCAAGTGCCGGACACGCCGGAAGCACCTGCCGAGCATGCCGGAGCCACCTGCTCGACTCGCCAGAAACACCTGCCGGACACGCCAAAATCACCTGCCTGGTACGCCAGAACCACCTGGCGGACACTCCGAAACCACCTGTCGCGCATGCCGGAACCACCTCTCAGACGTGCCGGAAGCACGTGCCGGACACGCCGGAATCTCCTACCGGACAGACCGTAACCACCTGCCGAGCACGCCGGAGCCACCTGTTCGACTCGCTGGAACCACCTGCCGGACAGGCCAATATCAACTGCTGGCTATGCCAGAACCACCGGGGGGACGGTCCGGAATCACCTGCCAGCCATGGCGGAACCACCTCTCAGACGTACCAGAACCACCTGCCGGAGAAGCTGGAAACACGTCCTTGGCGGTCTGGAACCAGCTGCCGGCCAAGCCTGAACCACCTGCCAAGCACAACGGAACAACCTGCCAGACACGCCAAAATCACCTGCATGTTACGCCAGAACCACTTGGAGGACTCTCTGGGATGACCTGCCGGGCATGCCGGAACCACCTCTCAGACGTGCCAGAACCATGTGGCGGACAGTCCGGAATCACCTGTTGGGCATGCGCAACCACCTCTGAGACGTACCAGAACCACATGCCGTGCAGGCTGGAACCACCTACCGGACAGACCGGAATCACCTTTCGGGCATGCCGGAACCACCTGTCAGATGTGCCAGAAACACGTGCCGGAGACGCCGGAAGCACCTGCCAAGCACGTTGGAACCACCTGCTCAACTCGCCTGAACCACCTGACGGACATGCCAAAATCACCTGCCGACTATGCCAGAACCACTTGGCGAACACTCCGGAATCACTTGCCGGGCATGCAGGAACCACCTCTCAGACATGCCAGAACCCCGTGCCAATGACCCCGGAAGCACCAGCCGAGCACGCCGGAACCACCTGCTCGACTCGCCAGAACCACCTGCCGATCACGCAAAAATCACCTGCCGGCTACGCCACAACCAGTTGGTGAACACTTTGGAATCACCTGCCAGGCTTGCTGGAACCACCTGCCAGTCATGCCAAAATCACCTGCCAACTACGCCAGAACCGCTTGGCGGACACTGCGGAAACACCTGTCGGGCCGGCTGGAACCACATCTCAGACGTGCCAGAAACGTGTTCATGAGATGCTGGAACCACACCCCGAACAGACGGATACCACCTGCCAGAACCGCCTGAACCACCTGCTGAGCACGCCGGAACCACCTGCTCGACTCACCGGTACCACCTCCCTGACACGCCAAAATCACCTGCTGGGTATGCCAGAACCACTTGGCGGACACTCCGGAATCATCTGCCGGACATGCCGGAACCAGCTCTCAGACGTGCCGGAAGCACGTGCCAGACACGCCGGAAACACCTACCGGACAGACCGGAACCACCTGTCAAGAACGCCGGAGCCACCTGTTCGACTCGCTGGAACCACCTGCCGGACAGGCCAATATCAACTGCTGGCTATGCCAGAACCACCTGGGGGACAGTCCGGAATCACCTGCCAGCCATGGCGGAACCACCTCTCAGACGTACCAGAACCACCTGCCGGAGAAGCTGGAAACACGTCCTGGACAGTCTGGAACCACCTGACGGCCAAGCCTGAACCACCTGCCGAGCACGGCGGAACCACCTGCCAGACACGCCAAAATCACCTGCGTGTTACGCCAGAACCACTTGGAGGACTCTCCGGGATGACCTGCCGGGCATGTCGGAACCACCTCTCAGACGTGCCAGAACCATGTGGCGGACAGTCCGGAATCACCTGTTGGGCATACGCAACCACCTCTGACACGTACCAGAACCACATGCCGTGCAGGCCGGAACCACCTACCGGACAGACCGGAATCACCTTTTGGGCATGCCGGAACCACCTGTCAGATGTGCCAGAAACACGTGCCGGAGACGCCGGAAGCACCTGCCGAGCACGTCGGAACCACCTGCTCAACTCGCCTGAACCACCTGCCGGACACGCCAAAATCAGCTGCCCGCTACACCAGCACCACTTCGGGGACAAGCCGGAATCACGTGAGGGGCATGCCGGCACAGCCTCTCAGACTGAACCTCGTGCCGGACACCACAGAACCACCTGCCGTACAGACCGGAACCACCTGCCGGACACGCCGGAACCACCGGCTCGACCCGCCGGAACGACCGCTGGACATGCAAAATACCTGCCGGCTACGCCGGAAACACTTGGCGAACACTCCGGAATCACCTGCCGGGCATGCCGGAACCACCTCTCAGACATGCCAGAACCACGTGCCAATGACCCCGGAAGCACCTGCCGAGCACGCCGGAACCACCTGCTCGACTCGCCAGAACCACCTGCCGACACGCAAAAATCACCTGCCGGCTACGCCACAACCAGTTGGTGAACACTTTGGAATCACCTGCCAGGCTTGCTGGAACCACCTGCCGGTCATGCCAAAATCACCTGCCAACTACGCCAGTACCGCTTGGCGGACACTGCGGAAACACCTGTCGGGCCGGCTGGAACCACATCTCAGACGTGCCAGAAACGTGTTCATGAGATGCTGGAACCACACCCCGAACAGACGGATACCACCTGCCAGAACCGACTGAACCACCTGCTGAGCACGCCGGAACCACCTGCTCGACTCACCGGTACCACCTCCCTGACACGCCAAAATCACCTGCTGGGTATGCCAGAACCACTTGGCGGACACTCCGGAATCATCTGCCGGACATGCCGGAACCAGCTCTCAGACACACCAGAACCAAGTGCCGGAGACGCCGGAAGCACCTGCCGAGCATGCCGGAGCCACCTGCTCGACTCGCCAGAAACACCTGCCGGACACGCCAAAATCACCTGCCGACTACGCCAGAACCACCTGGCGGACACTCCGAAACCACCTGTCGCGCATGCCGGAACCACCTCTCACACGTGCCGGAAGCACGTGCCGGACACGCCGGAATCTCCTACCGGACAGACCGGAACCACCTGCCGAGCACGCCGGAGCCACCTGTTCGACTCGCTGGAACCACCTGCCGGACAGGCCAATATCAACTGCTGGCTATGCCAGAACCACCTGGGGGACGGTCCGGAATCACCTGCCAGCCATGGTGGAACCACCTCTCAGACGTACCAGAACCACCTGCCGGAGAAGCTGGAAACACGTCCTGGGCAGTCTGGAACCACCTGCCGGCCAAGCCTGAACCACCTGCCAAGCACAACGGAAAAACCTGCCAGACACGCCAAAATCACCTGCGTGTTATGCCAGAACCACTTGGAGGACTCTCTGGGATGACCTGCCGGGCATGCCGGAACCACCTCTCAGACGTGCCAGAACCATGTGGCGGACAGTCCGGAATCACCTGTTGGGCATGCGCAACCACCTCTGAGACGTACCAGAACCACATGCCGTGCAGGCTGGAACCACCTACCGGACAGACCGGAATCACCTTTCGGGCATGCCGGAACCACCTGTCAGATGTGCCAGAAACACGTGCCGGAGACGCCGGAAGCACCTGCCAAGCACGTTGGAACCACCTGCTCAACTCGCCTGAACCACCTGCCGGACATGCCAAAATCACCTGCCGACTATGCCAGAACCACTTGGCGAACACTCCGGAATCACTTGCCGGGCATGCAGGAACCACCTCTCAGACATGCCAGAACCCCGTGCCAATGACCCCGGAAGCACCAGCCGAGCACGCCGGAACCACCTGCTCGACTCGCCAGAACCACCTGCCGATCACGCAAAAATCACCTGCCGGCTACGCCACAACCAGTTGGTGAACACTTTGGAATCACCTGCCAGGCTTGCTGGAACCACCTGCCAGTCATGCCAAAATCACCTGCCAACTACGCCAGAACCGCTTGGCGGACACTGCGGAAACACCTGTCGGGCCGGCTGGAACCACATCTCAGACGTGCCAGAAACGTGTTCATGAGATGCTGGAACCACACCCCGAACAGACGGATACCACCTGCCAGAACCGCCTGAACCACCTGCTGAGCACGCCGGAACCACCTGCTCGACTCACCGGTACCACCTCCCTGACACGCCAAAATCACCTGCTGGGTATGCCAGAACCACTTGGCGGACACTCCGGAATCATCTGCCGGACATGCCGGAACCAGCTCTCAGACACACCAGAACCAAGTGCCGGAGACGCCGGAAGCACCTGCCGAGCATGCCGGAGCCACCTGCTCGACTCGCCAGAAACACCTGCCGGACACGCCAAAATCACCTGCCGGGTACGCCAGAACCTCCTGGCGGACACTACGGAATCACCTGCCGCGCATGCCGGAACCACCTCACAGACGTGCCGGAAGCACGTGCCAGACACGCCGGAAACACCTACCGGACAGACCGGAACCACCTGCCAAGAACGCCGGAGCCACCTGTTCGACTCGCTGGAACCACCTGCCGGACAGGCCTATATCAACTGCCGGCTATGCCAGAACCACCTGGGGGACAGTCCGGGATCACCTGCCAGCCATGGCGGAACCACCTCTCAGACGTACCAGAACCACCTGCCGGAGAAGCTGGAAACACGTCCTGGACAGACTGGAACCACGTGACGGCCATGCCTGAACCACCTGCCGAGCACGGCGGAACCACCTGCCGGACACGCCAAAATCACCTGCGGGCTACGCCAGAACCACTTGGACGACTCTCCGAAATGACCTGCCGGGCATGTTGGAACCACCTCTCAGACGTGCCAGAAGCACGTGGCGGACAGTCCGGAATCACCTGTTGGGCATACGCAACCACCTCTGACACGTACCAGAACCACGTGCCGTGCACGCCGGAAACACCTACCGGACAGACCGGAATCACCTTTCGGGCATGCCGGAACCACCAGTCAGATGTGCCAGAAACACGTGCCGGAGACGCCGGAAGCACCTGCCGAGCACGTCGCAACCACCTGCTCAACTCGCCTGAACCACCTGCCGGACACGCCAAAATCACCTGCCCGCTACACCAGCACCACTTCGGGGACAAGCCGGAATCACGTGAGGGGCATGCCGGCACAGCCTCTCAGACTGAACCTCGTGCCGGACACCACAGAACCACCTGCCGGACAGACCGGAACCACCTGCCGGACACGCCGGAACCACCGGCTCGACCCGCCGGAACGACCGCTGGACATGCAAAATCACCTGCCGGCTACGCCGGAAACACTTGGCGAACACTCCGGAATCACCTGCCGGGCATGCCGGAACCACCTCTCAGATATGCCAGAACCACGTGCCAATGACCCCGGAAGCACCTGCCGAGCACGCCGGAACCACCTGCTCGACTCGCCAGAACCACCTGCCGGACACGCAAAAATCACCTGCCGGCTACGCCACAACCAGTTGGGGAACACTTCGGAATCACCTGCCGGGCTTGCTGGAACCACCAGCCGGTCATGCCAAAATCACCTGCCAACTACGCCAGTACCACTTGGCGGACACTGTGGAAACACCTGTCGGGCCGGCCGGAACCACATCTCAGACGTGCCAGATCCATGTGCATGAGATGCTGGAACCACACCACGAACAGACGGAAAACACCTGCCAGACCCGTCTGAACAACCTGCCGAGCACGCCGGAGCCACCTGCTCGACTCGCCGGAACCACCTACCTGACATGCCCAAATCACCAGCCGGGTATGCCAGAACCACTTGGCGGACACTCCGGAATCATCTGCCGGACATGCCGGAACCAGCTCTCAGACACACCAGAACCACGTGCCGGAGACGCCGGAAGCACCTGCCGAGCATGCCGGAGCCACCTGCTCGACTCGCCAGAACCACCTGCCGATCACGCAAAAATCAGGTGCCGGCTACGCCACAAGCAGTTGGTGAACACTTTGGAATCACCTGCCAGGCTTGCTGGAACCACCTGCCAGTCATGCCAAAATCACCTGCCAACTACGCCAGAACCGCTTGGCGGACACTGCGGAAACACCTGTCGGGCCGGCTGGAACCACATCTCAGACGTGCCAGAAACGTGTTCATGAGATGCTGGAACCACACCCCGAACAGACGGATACCACCTGCCAGAACCGCCTGAACCACCTGCTGAGCACGCCGGAACCACCTGCTCGACTCACCGGTACCACCTCCCTGACACGCCAAAATCACCTGCTGGGTATGCCAGAACCACTTGGCGGACACTCCGGAATCATCTGCCGGACATGCCGGAACCAGCTCTCAGACACACCAGAACCAAGTGCCGGAGACGCCGGAAGCACCTGCCGAGCATGCCGGAGCCACCTGCTCGACTCGCCAGAAACACCTGCCGGACACGCCAAAATCACCTGCCTGGTACGCCAGAACCACCTGGCGGACACTCCGAAACCACCTGTCGCGCATGCCGGAACCACCTCTCAGACGTGCCGGAAGCACGTGCCGGACACGCCGGAATCTCCTACCGGACAGACCGGAACCACCTGCCGAGCACGCCGGAGCCACCTGTTCGACTCGCTGGAACCACCTGCCGGACAGGCCAATATCAACTGCTGGCTATGCCAGAACCACCGGGGGGACGGTCCGGAATCACCTGCCAGCCATGGCGGAACCACCTCTCAGACGTACCAGAACCACCTGCCGGAGAAGCTGGAAACACGTCCTGGGCGGTCTGGAACCACCTGCCGGCCAAGCCTGAACCACCTGCCAAGCACAACGGAACAACCTGCCGGACACGCCAAAATCACCTGCGTGTTATGCCAGAACCACTTGGAGGACTCTCTGGGATGACCTGCCGGGCATGCCGGAACCACCTCTCAGACGTGCCAGAACCATGTGGCGGACAGTCCGGAATCACCTGTTGGGCATGCGCAACCACCTCTGAGACGTACCAGAACCACATGCCGTGCAGGCTGGAACCACCTACCGGACAGACCGGAATCACCTTTCGGGCATGCCGGAACCACCTGTCAGATGTGCCAGAAAAACGTGCCGGAGACGCCGGAAGCACCTGCCAAGCACGTTGGAACCACCTGCTCAACTCGCCTGAACCACCTGCCGGACATGCCAAAATCACCTGCCGACTATGCCAGAACCACTTGGCGAACACTCCGGAATCACTTGCCGGGCATGCAGGAACCACCTCTCAGACATGCCAGAACCCCGTGCCAATGACCCCGGAAGCACCAGCCGAGCACGCCGGAACCACCTGCTCGACTCGCCAGAACCACCTGCCGATCACGCAAAAATCACCTGCCGGCTACGCCACAACCAGTTGGTGAACACTTTGGAATCACCTGCCAGGCTTGCTGGAACCACCTGCCAGTCATGCCAAAATCAGCTGCCAACTACGCCAGAACCGCTTGGCGGACACTGCGGAAACACCTGTCGGGCCGGCTGGAACCACATCTCAGACGTGGCAGAAACATGTTCATGAGATGCTGGAACCACACCCCGAACAGACGGATACCACCTGCCAGAACCGCCTGAACCACCTGCGTGTTATGCCAGAACCACTTGGAGGACTCTCTGGGATGACCTGCCGGGCATGCCGGAACCACCTCTCAGACGTGCCAGAACCATGTGGCGGACAGTCCGGAATCAACTGTTGGGCATGCGCAACCACCTCTGAGACGTACCAGAACCACATGCCGTGCAGGCTGGAACCACCTACCGGACAGACCGGAATCACCTTTCGGGCATGCCGGAACCACCTGTCAGATGTGCCAGAAACACGTGCCGGAGACGCCGGAAGCACCTGCCAAGCACGTTGGAACCACCTGCTCAACTCGCCTGAACCACCTGCCGGACATGCCAAAATCACCTGCCGACTATGCCAGAACCACTTGGCGAACACTCCGGAATCACTTGCCGGGCATGCAGGAACCACCTCTCAGACATGCCAGAACCCCGTGCCAATGACCCCGGAAGCACCAGCCGAGCACGCCGGAACCACCTGCTCGACTCGCCAGAACCACCTGCCGATCACGCAAAAATCACCTGCCGGCTACGCCACAACCAGTTGGTGAAAACTTTGGAATCACCTGCCAGGCTTGCTGGAACCACCTGCCAGTCATGCCAAAATCACCTGCCAACTACGCCAGAACCGCTTGGCGGACACTGCGGAAACACCTGTCGGGCCGGCCGGAACCACATCTCAGACGTGCCAGAACCATGTGCATGAGATGCTGGAACCACACCCCGAAAAGAGGGAAAACACCTGCCAGACCCGTCTGAACAACCTGCCGAGCACGCCGGAGCCACCTGTTCGACTCGCTGGAACCACCTGCCGGACAGGCCAATATCAACTGCTGGCTATGCCAGAACCACCGGGGGGACGGTCCGGAATCACCTGCCAGCCATGGCGGAACCACCTCTCAGACGTACCAGAACCACCTGCCGGAGAAGCTGGAAACACGTCCTGGACAGTCTGGAACCACCTGCCGGCCAAGCCTGAACCACCTGCCAAGCACAACGGAACAACCTGCCAGACACGCCAAAATCACCTGCGTGTTATGCCAGAACCACTTGGAGGACTCTCTGGGATGACCTGCCGGGCATGCCGGAACCACCTCTCAGACGTGCCAGAACCATGTGGCGGACAGTCCGGAATCACCTGTTGGGCATGCGCAACCACCTCTGAGACGTACCAGAACCACATGCCGTGCAGGCTGGAACCACCTACCGGACAGACCGGAATCACCTTTCGGGCATGCCGGAACCACCTGTCAGATGTGCCAGAAACACGTGCCGGAGACGCCGGAAGCACCTGCCAAGCACGTTGGAAGCACCTGCTCAACTCGCCTGAACCACCTGCCGGACATGCCAAAATCACCTGCCGACTATGCCAGAACCACTTGGCGAACACTCCGGAATCACTTGCCGGGCATGCAGGAACCACCTCTCAGACATGCCAGAACCCCGTGCCAATGACCCCGGAAGCACCAGCCGAGCACGCCGGAACCACCTGCTCGACTCGCCAGAACCACCTGCCGATCACGCAAAAATCACGTGCCGGCTACGCCACAACCAGTTGGTGAACACTTTGGAATCACCTGCCAGGCTTGCTGGAACCACCTGCCAGTCATGCCAAAATCACATGCCAACTACGCCAGAACCGCTTGGCGGACACTGCGGAAACACCTGTCGGGCCGGCTGGAACCACATCTCAGACGTGGCAGAAACGTGTTCATGAGATGCTGGAACCACACCCCGAACAGACGGATACCACCTGCCAGAACCGCCTGAACCACCTGCTGAGCACGCCGGAACCACCTGCTCGACTCACCGGTACCACCTCCCTGACACGCCAAAATCACCTGCTGGGTATGCCAGAACCACTTGGCGGACACTCCGGAATCATCTGCCGGACATGCCGGAACCAGCTCTCAGACACACCAGAACCAAGTGCCGGAGACGCCGGAAGCACCTGCCGAGCATGCCGGAGCCACCTGCTCGACTCGCCAGAAACACCTGCCGGACACGCCAAAATCACCTGCCTGGTACGCCAGAACCACCTGGCGGACACTCCGAAACCACCTGTCGCGCATGCCGGAACCACCTCTCAGACGTGCCGGAAGCACGTGCCGGACACGCCGGAATCTCCTACCGGACAGACCGGAACCACCTGCCGAGCACGCCGGAGCCACCTGTTCGACTCGCTGGAACCACCTGCCGGACAGGCCAATATCAACTGCTGGCTATGCCAGAACCACCGGGGGGACGGTCCGGAATCACCTGCCAGCCATGGCGGAACCACCTCTCAGACGTACCAGAACCACCTGCCGGAGAAGCTGGAAACACGTCCTGGGCGGTCTGGAACCACCTGCCGGCCAAGCCTGAACCACCTGCCAAGCACAACGGAACAACCTGCCAGAAACGCCAAAATCACCTGCATGTTACGCCAGAACAACTTGGAGGACTCTCTGGGATGACCTGCCGGGCATGCCGGAACCACCTCTCAGACGTGCCAGAACCATGTGGCGGACAGTCCGGAATCACCTGTTGGGCATGCGCAACCACCTCTGAGACGTACCAGAACCACATGCCGTGCAGGCTGGAACCACCTACCGGACAGACCGGAATCACCTTTCGGGCATGCCGGAACCACCTGTCAGATGTGCCAGAAACACGTGCCGGAGACGCCGGAAGCACCTGCCAAGCACGTTGGAAGCACCTGCTCAACTCGCCTGAACCACCTGCCGGACATGCCAAAATCACCTGCCGACTATGCCAGAACCACTTGGCGAACACTCCGGAATCACTTGCCGGGCATGCAGGAACCACCTCTCAGACATGCCAGAACCCCGTGCCAATGACCCCGGAAGCACCAGCCGAGCACGCCGGAACCACCTGCTCGACTCGCCAGAACCACCTGCCGATCACGCAAAAATCACCTGCCGGCTACGCCACAACCAGTTGGTGAACACTTTGGAATCACCTGCCAGGCTTGCTGGAACCACCTGCCAGTCATGCCAAAATCACCTGCCAACTACGCCAGAACCGCTTGGCGGACACTGCGGAAACACCTGTCGGGCCGGCTGGAACCACATCTCAGACGTGCCAGAAACGTGTTCATGAGATGCTGGAACCACACCCCGAACAGACGGATACCACCTGCCAGAACCGCCTGAACCACCTGCTGAGCACGCCGGAACCACCTGCTCGACTCACCGGTACCACCTCCCTGACACGCCAAAATCACCTGCTGGGTATGCCAGAACCACTTGGCGGACACTCCGGAATCATCTGCCGGACATGCCGGAACCAGCTCTCAGACACACCAGAACCAAGTGCCGGAGACGCCGGAAGCACCTGCCGAGCATGCCGGAGCCACCTGCTCGACTCGCCAGAAACACCTGCCGGACACGCCAAAATCACCTGCCGGGTACGCCAGAACCTCCTGGCGGACACTACGGAATCACCTGCCGCGCATGCCGGAACCACCTCTCAGACGTGCCGGAAGCACGTGCCAGACACGCCGGAAACACCTACCGGACAGACCGGAACCACCTGCCAAGAACGCCGGAGCCACCTGTTCGACTCGCTGGAACCACCTGCCGGACAGGCCTATATCAACTGCCGGCTATGCCAGAACCACCTGGGGGACAGTCCGGGATCACCTGCCAGCCATGGCGGAACCACCTCTCAGACGTACCAGAACCACCTGCCGGAGAAGCTGGAAACACGTCCTGGACAGACTGGAACCACGTGACGGCCATGCCTGAACCACCTGCCGAGCACGGCGGAACCACCTGCCGGACACGCCAAAATCACCTGCGGGCTACGCCAGAACCACTTGGACGACTCTCCGAAATGACCTGCCGGGCATGTTGGAACCACCTCTCAGACGTGCCAGAAGCACGTGGCGGACAGTCCGGAATCACCTGTTGGGCATACGCAACCACCTCTGACACGTACCAGAACCACGTGCCGTGCACGCCGGAAACACCTACCGGACAGACCGGAATCACCTTTCGGGCATGCCGGAACCACCAGTCAGATGTGCCAGAAACACGTGCCGGAGACGCCGGAAGCACCTGCCGAGCACGTCGCAACCACCTGCTCAACTCGCCTGAACCACCTGCCGGACACGCCAAAATCACCTGCCCGCTACACCAGCACCACTTCGGGGACAAGCCGGAATCACGTGAGGGGCATGCCGGCACAGCCTCTCAGACTGAACCTCGTGCCGGACACCACAGAACCACCTGCCGGACAGACCGGAACCACCTGCCGGACACGCCGGAACCACCGGCTCGACCCGCCGGAACGACCGCTGGACATGCAAAATCACCTGCCGGCTACGCCGGAAACACTTGGTGAACACTCCGGAATCACCTGCCGGGCTTGCTGGAACCACCAGCCGGTCATGCCAAAATCACCTGCCAACTACGCCAGTACCACTTGGCGGACACTGTGGAAACACCTGTCGGGCCGGCCGGAACCACATCTCAGACGTGCCAGATCCATGTGCATGAGATGCTGGAACCACACCACGAACAGACGGAAAACACCTGCCAGACCCGTCTGAACAACCTGCCGAGCACGCCGGAGCCACCTGCTCGACTCGCCGGAACCACCTACCTGACATGCCCAAATCACCAGCCGGGTATGCCAGAACCACTTGGCGGACACTCCGGAATCATCTGCCGGACATGCCGGAACCAGCTCTCAGACACACCAGAACCACGTGCCGGAGACGCCGGAAGCACCTGCCGAGCATGCCGGAGCCACCTGCTCGACTCGCCAGAACCACCTGCCGATCACGCAAAAATCAGGTGCCGGCTACGCCACAAGCAGTTGGTGAACACTTTGGAATCACCTGCCAGGCTTGCTGGAACCACCTGCCAGTCATGCCAAAATCACCTGCCAACTACGCCAGAACCGCTTGGCGGACACTGCGGAAACACCTGTCGGGCCGGCTGGAACCACATCTCAGACGTGCCAGAAACGTGTTCATGAGATGCTGGAACCACACCCCGAACAGACGGATACCACCTGCCAGAACCGCCTGAACCACCTGCTGAGCACGCCGGAACCACCTGCTCGACTCACCGGTACCACCTCCCTGACACGCCAAAATCACCTGCTGGGTATGCCAGAACCACTTGGCGGACACTCCGGAATCATCTGCCGGACATGCCGGAACCAGCTCTCAGACACACCAGAACCAAGTGCCGGAGACGCCGGAAGCACCTGCCGAGCATGCCGGAGCCACCTGCTCGACTCGCCAGAAACACCTGCCGGACACGCCAAAATCACCTGCCTGGTACGCCAGAACCACCTGGCGGACACTCCGAAACCACCTGTCGCGCATGCCGGAACCACCTCTCAGACGTGCCGGAAGCACGTGCCGGACACGCCGGAATCTCCTACCGGACAGACCGGAACCACCTGCCGAGCACGCCGGAGCCACCTGTTCGACTCGCTGGAACCACCTGCCGGACAGGCCAATATCAACTGCTGGCTATGCCAGAACCACCGGGGGGACGGTCCGGAATCACCTGCCAGCCATGGCGGAACCACCTCTCAGACGTACCAGAACCACCTGCCGGAGAAGCTGGAAACACGTCCTGGGCGGTCTGGAACCACCTGCCGGCCAAGCCTGAACCACCTGCCAAGCACAACGGAACAACCTGCCGGACACGCCAAAATCACCTGCGTGTTATGCCAGAACCACTTGGAGGACTCTCTGGGATGACCTGCCGGGCATGCCGGAACCACCTCTCAAACGTGCCAGAACCATGTGGCGGACAGTCCGGAATCACCTGTTGGGCATGCGCAACCACCTCTGAGACGTACCAGAACCACATGCCGTGCAGGCTGGAACCACCTACCGGACAGACCGGAATCACCTTTCGGGCATGCCGGAACCACCTGTCAGATGTGCCAGAAAAACGTGCCGGAGACGCCGGAAGCACCTGCCAAGCACGTTGGAACCACCTGCTCAACTCGCCTGAACCACCTGCCGGACATGCCAAAATCACCTGCCGACTATGCCAGAACCACTTGGCGAACACTCCGGAATCACTTGCCGGGCATGCAGGAACCACCTCTCAGACATGCCAGAACCCCGTGCCAATGACCCCGGAAGCACCAGCCGAGCACGCCGGAACCACCTGCTCGACTCGCCAGAACCACCTGCCGATCACGCAAAAATCACCTGCCGGCTACGCCACAACCAGTTGGTGAACACTTTGGAATCACCTGCCAGGCTTGCTGGAACCACCTGCCAGTCATGCCAAAATCACCTGCCAACTACGCCAGAACCGCTTGGCGGACACTGCGGAAACACCTGTCGGGCCGGCCGGAACCACATCTCAGACGTGGCAGAAACGTGTTCATGAGATGCTGGAACCACACCCCGAACAGACGGATACCACCTGCCAGAACCGCCTGAACCACCTGCGTGTTATGCCAGAACCACTTGGAGGACTCTCTGGGATGACCTGCCGGGCATGCCGGAACCACCTCTCAGACGTGCCAGAACCATGTGGCGGACAGTCCGGCATCAACTGTTGGGCATGCGCAACCACCTCTGAGACGTACCAGAACCACATGCCGTGCAGGCTGGAACCACCTACCGGACAGACCGGAATCACCTTTCGGGCATGCCGGAACCACCTGTCAGATGTGCCAGAAACACGTGCCGGAGACGCCGGAAGCACCTGCCAAGCACGTTGGAACCACCTGCTCAACTCGCCTGAACCACCTGCCGGACATGCCAAAATCACCTGCCGACTATGCCAGAACCACTTGGCGAACACTCCGGAATCACTTGCCGGGCATGCAGGAACCACCTCTCAGACATGCCAGAACCCCGTGCCAATGACCCCGGAAGCACCAGCCGAGCACGCCGGAACCACCTGCTCGACTCGCCAGAACCACCTGCCGATCACGCAAAAATCACCTGCCGGCTACGCCACAACCAGTTGGTGAAAACTTTGGAATCACCTGCCAGGCTTGCTGGAACCACCTGCCAGTCATGCCAAAATCACCTGCCGGGTACGCCAGAACCACCTGGCGGACACTCCGAAATCACCTGTCGCGCATGCCGGAACAAATATCACACGTGCCGGAAGCACGTGCCGGACACGCCGGAATCACCTACTGGACAGACCGGAACCACCTGCCGAGCACGCCGGAGCCACCTGTTCGACTCGCTGGAACCACCTGCCGGACAGGCCAATATCAACTGCTGGCTCTGCCGGAACCACCTGGGGGACAGTCCGGGATCACCTGCATGCCATGGCGGAACCACCTCTCAGACGTACCAGAACCACCTGCCGGAGAAGCTGGAAACACGTCCTGGACAGACTGGAACCACGTGACGGCCATGCCTGAACCACCTGCCGGACACGCCAAAATCTCCTAGGGGTACGCCAGAACCACTTGGACGACTCTCCGAAATGACCTGCCGGGCATGTTGGAACCACCTCTCAGACGTGCCAGAAGCACGTGGCGGACAGTCCGGAATCACCTGTTGGGCATACGCAACCACCTCTGACACGTACCAGAACCACGTGCCGTGCACGCCGGAAACACCTACCGGACAGACCGGAATCACCTTTCGGGCATGCCGGAACCACCAGTCAGATGTGCCAGAAACACGTGCCGGAGACGCCGGAAGCACCTGCCGAGCACGTCGCAACCACCTGCTCAACTCGCCGGAACCACCTGCCGGACACGCCAAAATCACCTGCCCGCTACACCAGCACCACTTCGGGGACAAGCCGGAATCACGTGAGGGGCATGCCGGCACAGCCTCTCAGACTGAACCTCGTGCCGGACACCACAGAACCACCTGCCGGACAGACCGGAACCACCTGCCGGACACGCCGGAACCACCGGCTCGACCCGCCGGAACGACCGCTGGACATGCAAAATCACCTGCCGGCTACGCCGGAAACACTTGGCGAACACTCCGGAATCACCTGCCGGGCATGCCGGAACCACCTCTCAGATATGCCAGAACCACGTGCCAATGACCCCAGAAGCACCTGCCGAGCACGCCGGAACCACCTGCTCGACTCGCCAGAACCACCTGCCGGACACGCAAAAATCACCTGCCGGCTACGCCACAACCAGTTGGGGAACACTTCGGAATCACCTGCCGGGCTTGCTGGAACCACCAGCCGGTCATGCCAAAATCACCTGCCAACTACGCCAGTACCACTTGGCGGACACTGTGGAAACACCTGTCGGGCCGGCCGGAACCACATCTCAGACGTGCCAGATCCATGTGCATGAGATGCTGGAACCACACCACGAACAGACGGAAAACACCTGCCAGACCCGTCTGAACAACCTGCCGAGCACGCCGGAGCCACCTGCTCGACTCGCCGGAACCACCTACCTGACATGCCCAAATCACCAGCCGGGTATGCCAGAACCACTTGGCGGACACTCCGGAATCATCTGCCGGACATGCCGGAACCAGCTCTCAGACACACCAGAACCACGTGCCGGAGACGCCGGAAGCACCTGCCGAGCATGCCGGAGCCACCTGCTCGACTCGCCAGAAACACCTGTCGGACACGCCAAAATCACCTGCCGGGTACGCCAGAACCACCTGGCGGACACTCCGAAATCACCTGTCACGCATGCCGGAACCAGCTCTCAGACGTGCCGGAAGCACGTGCTGGACACGCCGGAATCAACTACCGGAAAGACCGGAACCACCTGCCGAGCACGCCGGAGCCACCTGTTCGACTCGCTGGAACCACCTGCCGGACAGGCCAATATCAACTGCTGGCTATGCCAGAACCACCTGGGGGACGGTCCGGAATCACCTGCCAGCCATGGCGGAACCACCTCTCAGACGTACCAGAACCACCTGCCGGAGAAGCTGGAAACACGTCCTGGACAGACTGGAACCACGTGACGGCCATGCCTGAACCACATGCCGAGCACGGCGGAATCACCTGCCGGACACGCCAAAATCACCTGCCCGCTACACCAGCACCACTTCGGGGACAAGCCGGAATCACGTGAGGGGCATGCCGGCACAGCCTCTCAGACTGAACCTAGTGCCGGACACCAGAGAACCACCTGACGGGCAGACCGGAACCACCTGCCGGACACGCCGGAACCACCGGCTCGACCCGCCGGAACGACCGCTGTACATGCAGAATCACCTGCCGGCTACGCCGGAAACACTTGGCGAACACTCCGGAATCACCTGCCGGGCATGCCGGAACCACCTCTCAGATATGCCAGAACCACGTGCCAATGACCCCGGAAGCACCTGCCGAGCACGCCGGAACCACCTGCTCGACTCGCCAGAACCACCTGCCGGACACGCAAAAGTCACCTGCCGGCTACGCCACAACCAGTTGGGGAACACTTCGGAATCACCTGCCGGGCTTGCTGGAACCACCTGCCGGTCATGCCAAAATCACCTGCCAACTACGCCAGTACCACTTGGCGGACACTGTGGAAACACCTGTCGGGCCGGCCGGAACCACATCTCAGACGTGCCAGAAACGTGTTCATGAGATGCTGGAACCACACCCCGAACAGACGGAAAACACCTGCCAGACCCGTCTGAACAACCTGTCGAGCACGCCAGAGCCACCTGCTCGACTCGCCGGAACCACCTACCTGACATGCCCAAATCACCAGCCGGGTATGCCAGAACCACTTGGCGGACACTCCGGAATCATCTGCCGGACATGCCGGAACCAGCTCTCAGACACACCAGAACCACGTGCCGGAGACGCCGGAAGCACCTGCTGAGCATACCGGAGCCTCCTGCTCGACTCGCCAGAAACACCTGTCGGACACGCCAAAATCACCTGCCGGGTACGCCAGAACCACCTGGCGGAAACTCCGAAATCACCTGTCGCGGATGCCGGAACCACCTCTCAGACGTGCCAGAACCATGTGGCGGACAGTCCGGAATCACCTGTTGGGCATGCGCAACCACCTCTGAGACGTACCAGAACCACATGCCGTGCAGGCTGGAACCACCTACCGGACAGACCGGAATCACCTTTCGGGCATGCCGGAACCACCTGTCAGATGTGCCAGAAACACGTGCCGGAGACGCCGGAAGCACCTGCCAAGCACGTTGGAACCACCTGCTCAACTCGCCTGAACCACCTGCCGGACATGCCAAAATCACCTGCCGACTATGCCAGAACCACTTGGCGAACACTCCGGAATCACTTGCCGGGCATGCAGGAACCACCTCTCAGACATGCCAGAACCCCGTGCCAATGACCCCGGAAGCACCAGCCGAGCACGCCGGAACCACCTGCTCGACTCGCCAGAACCACCTGCCGATCACGCAAAAATCACCTGCCGGCTACGCCACAACCAGTTGGTGAACACTTTGGAATCACCTGCCAGGCTTGCTGGAACCACCTGCCAGTCATGCCAAAATCACCTGCCAACTACGCCAGAACCGCTTGGCGGACACTGCGGAAACACCTGTCGGGCCGGCTGGAACCACATCTCAGACGTGCCAGAAACGTGTTCATGAGATGCTGGAACCACACCCCGAACAGACGGATACCACCTGCCAGAACCGCCTGAACCACCTGCTGAGCACGCCGGAACCACCTGCTCGACTCACCGGTACCACCTCCCTGACACGCCAAAATCACCTGCTGGGTATGCCAGAACCACTTGGCGGACACTCCGGAATCATCTGCCGGACATGCCGGAACCAGCTCTCAGACACACCAGAACCAAGTGCCGGAGACGCCGGAAGCACCTGCCGAGCATGCCGGAGCCACCTGCTCGACTCGCCAGAAACACCTGCCGGACACGCCAAAATCACCTGCCTGGTACACCAGAACCACCTGGCGGACACTCCGAAACCACCTGTCGCGCATGCCGGAACCACCTCTCAGACGTGCCGGAAGCACGTGCCGGACACGCCGGAATCTCCTACCGGACAGACCGGAACCACCTGCCGAGCACGCCGGAGCCATCTGTTCGACTCGCTGGAACCACCTGCCAGACAGGCCAATATCAACTGCTGGCTATGCCAGAACCACCGGGGGGACGGTCCGGAATCACCTGCCAGCCATGGCGGAACCACCTCTCAGACGTACCAGCACCACCTGCCGGAGAAGCTGGAAACACGTCCTGGGCGGTCTGGAACCACCTGCCGGCCAAGCCTGAACCACCTGCCAAGCACAACGGAACAACCTGCCAGAAACGCCAAAATCACCTGCATGTTACGCCAGAACAACTTGGAGGACTCTCTGGGATGACCTGCCGGGCATGCCGGAACCACCTCTCAGACGTGCCAGAACCATGTGGCGGACAGTCCGGAATCACCTGTTGGGCATGCGCAACCACCTCTGAGACGTACCAGAACCACATGCCGTGCAGGCTGGAACCACCTACCGGACAGACCGGAATCACCTTTCGGGCATGCCGGAACCACCTGTCAGATGTGCCAGAAAAACGTGCTGGAGACGCCGGAAGCCCCTTCCAAGCACGTTGGAAGCACCTGCTCAACTCGCCTGAACCACCTGCCGGACATGCCAAAATCACCTGCCGACTATGCCAGAACCACTTGGCGAACACTCCGGAATCACTTGCCGGGCATGCAGGAACCACCTCTCAGACATGCCAGAACCCCGTGCCAATGACCCCGGAAGCACCAGCCGAGCACGCCGAACCACCTGCTCGACTCGCCAGAACCACCTGCCGATCACGCAAAAATCACCTGCCGGCTACGCCACAACCAGTTGGTGAACACTTTGGAATCACCTGCCAGGCTTGCTGGAACCACCTGCCAGTCATGCCAAAATCACCTGCCAACTACGCCAGAACCGCTTGGCGGACACTGCGGAAACACCTGTCGGGCCGGCTGGAACCACATCTCAGACGTGCCAGAAACGTGTTCATGAGATGCTGGAACCACACCCCGAACAGACGGATACCACCTGCCAGAACCGCCTGAACCACCTGCTGAGCACGCCGGAACCACCTGCTCGACTCACCGGTACCACCTCCCTGACACGCCAAAATCACCTGCTGGGTATGCCAGAACCACTTGGCGGACACTCCGGAATCATCTGCCGGACATGCCGGAACCAGCTCTCAGACACACCAGAACCAAGTGCCGGAGACGCCGGAAGCACCTGCCGAGCATGCTGGAGCCACCTGCTCGACTCGCCAGAAACACCTGCCGGACACGCCAAAATCACCTGCCTGGTACGCCAGAACCACCTGGCGGACACTCCGAAACCACCTGTCGCGCATGCCGGAACCACCTCTCAGACGTGCCGGAAGCACGTGCCGGACACGCCGGAATCTCCTACCGGACAGACCGGAACCACCTGCCGAGCACGCCGGAGCCACCTGTTCGACTCGCTGGAACCACCTGCCGGACAGGCCAATATCAACTGCTGGCTATGCCAGAACCACCGGGGGGACGGTCCGGAATCACCTGCCAGCCATGGCGGAACCACCTCTCAGACGTACCAGAACCACCTGCCGGAGAAGCTGGAAACACGTCCTGGGCGGTCTGGAACCACCTGCCGGCCAAGCCTGAACCACCTGCCAAGCACAACGGAACAACCTGCCGGACACGCCAAAATCACCTGCGTGTTATGCCAGAACCACTTGGAGGACTCTCTGGGATGACCTGCCGGGCATGCCGGAACCACCTCTCAAACGTGCCAGAACCATGTGGCGGACAGTCCGGAATCACCTGTTGGGCATGCGCAACCACCTCTGAGACGTACCAGAACCACATGCCGTGCAGGCTGGAACCACCTACCGGACAGACCGGAATCACCTTTCGGGCATGCCGGAACCACCTGTCAGATGTGCCAGAAAAACGTGCCGGAGACGCCGGAAGCACCTGCCAAGCACGTTGGAACCACCTGCTCAACTCGCCTGAACCACCTGCCGGACATGCCAAAATCACCTGCCGACTATGCCAGAACCACTTGGCGAACACTCCGGAATCACTTGCCGGGCATGCAGGAACCACCTCTCAGACATGCCAGAACCCCGTGCCAATGACCCCGGAAGCACCAGCCGAGCACGCCGGAACCACCTGCTCGACTCGCCAGAACCACCTGCCGATCACGCAAAAATCACCTGCCGGCTACGCCACAACCAGTTGGTGAACACTTTGGAATCACCTGCCAGGCTTGCTGGAACCACCTGCCAGTCATGCCAAAATCACCTGCCAACTACGCCAGAACCGCTTGGCGGACACTGCGGAAACACCTGTCGGGCCGGCCGGAACCACATCTCAGACGTGGCAGAAACGTGTTCATGAGATGCTGGAACCACACCCCGAACAGACGGATACCACCTGCCAGAACCGCCTGAACCACCTGCGTGTTATGCCAGAACCACTTGGAGGACTCTCTGGGATGACCTGCCGGGCATGCCGGAACCACCTCTCAGACGTGCCAGAACCATGTGGCGGACAGTCCGGCATCAACTGTTGGGCATGCGCAACCACCTCTGAGACGTACCAGAACCACATGCCGTGCAGGCTGGAACCACCTACCGGACAGACCGGAATCACCTTTCGGGCATGCCGGAACCACCTGTCAGATGTGCCAGAAACACGTGCCGGAGACGCCGGAAGCACCTGCCAAGCACGTTGGAACCACCTGCTCAACTCGCCTGAACCACCTGCCGGACATGCCGAAATCACCTGCCGACTATGCCAGAACCACTTGGCGAACACTCCGGAATCACTTGCTGGGCATGCAGGAACCACCTCTCAGACATGCCAGAACCCCGTGCCAATGACCCCGGAAGCACCAGCCGAGCACGCCGGAACCACCTGCTCGACTCGCCAGAACCACCTGCCGATCACGCAAAAATCACCTGCCGGCTACGCCACAACCAGTTGGTGAAAACTTTGGAATCACCTGCCAGGCTTGCTGGAACCACCTGCCAGTCATGCCAAAATCACCTGCCGGGTACGCCAGAACCACCTGGCGGACACTCCGAAATCACCTGTCGCGCATGCCGGAACAAATATCACACGTGCCGGAAGCACGTGCCGGACACGCCGGAATCACCTACTGGACAGACCGGAACCACCTGCCGAGCACGCCGGAGCCACCTGTTCGACTCGCTGGAACCACCTGCCGGACAGGCCAATATCAACTGCTGGCTCTGCCGGAACCACCTGGGGGACAGTCCGGGATCACCTGCATGCCATGGCGGAACCACCTCTCAGACGTACCAGAACCACCTGCCGGAGAAGCTGGAAACACGTCCTGGACAGACTGGAACCACGTGACGGCCATGCCTGAACCACCTGCCGGACACGCCAAAATCTCCTAGGGGTACGCCAGAACCACTTGGACGACTCTCAGAAATGACCTGCCGGGCATGTTGGAACCACCTCTCAGACGTGCCAGAAGCACGTGGCGGACAGTCCGGAATCACCTGTTGGGCATACGCAACCACCTCTGACACGTACCAGAACCACGTGCCGTGCACGCCGGAAACACCTACCGGACAGACCGGAATCACATTTCGGGCATGCCGGAACCACCAGTCAGATGTGCCAGAAACACGTGCCGGAGACGCCGGAAGCACCTGCCGAGCACGTCGCAACCACCTGCTCAACTCGCCGGAACCACCTGCCGGACACGCCAAAATCACCTGCCCGCTACACCAGCACCACTTCGGGGACAAGCCGGAATCACGTGAGGGGCATGCCGGCACAGCCTCTCAGACTGAACCTAGTGCCGGACACCAGAGAACCACCTGACGGGCAGACCGGAACCACCTGCCGGACACGCCGGAACCACCGGCTCGACCCGCCGGAACGACCGCTGTACATGCAGAATCACCTGCCGGCTACGCCGGAAACACTTGGCGAACACTCCGGAATCACCTGCCGGGCATGCCGGAACCACCTCTCAGATATGCCAGAACCACATGCCAATGACCCCGGAAGCACCTGCCGAGCACGCCGGAACCACCTGCTCGACTCGCCAGAACCACCTGCCGGACACGCAAAAGTCACCTGCCGGCTACGCCACAACCAGTTGGGGAACACTTCGGAATCACCTGCCGGGCTTGCTGGAACCACCTGCCGGTCATGCCAAAATCACCTGCCAACTACGCCAGTACCACTTGGCGGACACTGTGGAAACACCTGTCGGGCCGGCCGGAACCACATCTCAGACGTGCCAGAACCATGTGCATGAGATGCTGGAACCACACCCCGAACAGACGGAAAACACCTGCCAGACCCGTCTGAACAACCTGTCGAGCAAGCCAGAGCCACCTGCTCGACTCGCCGGAACCACCTACCTGACATGCCCAAATCACCAGCCGGGTATGCCAGAACCACTTGGCGGACGCTCCGGAATCATCTGCCGGACATGCCGGAACCAGCTCTCAGACACACCAGAACCACGTGCCGGAGACGCCGGAAGCACCTGCTGAGCATACCGGAGCCTCCTGCTCGACTCGCCAGAAACACCTGTCGGACACGCCAAAATCACCTGCCGGGTACGCCAGAACCACCTGGCGGAAACTCCGAAATCACCTGTCGCGCATGCCGGAACCACCTCTCAGACGTGCCGGAAGCACGTGCCAGACACGCCGGAAACACCTACCGGACAGACCGGAACCACCTGCCAAGCACGCCGGAGCCACCTGTTCGACTCGCTGGAACCACCTGCCGGACAGGCCAATATCAACTGCTGGCTATGCCAGAACCACCTGGGGGACAGTCCGGGATCACCTGCCAGCCATGGCGGAACCACCTCTCAGACGTACCAGAACCACCTGCCGGAGAAGCTGGAAACACGTCCTGGACAGACTGGAACCACGTGACGGCCATGCCTGAACCACCTGCCGAGCACGGCGGAACCACCTGCCGGACACGCCAAAATCACCTGCGGGCTACGCCAGAACCACTTGGACGACTCTCCGGGCATGTTGGAACCACCTCTCAGACGTGCCAGAAGCACGTGGCGGACAGTCCGGAATCACCTGTTGGTCATAGGCCACCACCTCTGACACGTACCAGAACCACGTGCCGTGCACGCCGGAACCACCTACCGGACAGACCGGAATCAACTTTTGGGCATGCCGGAACCACCAGTCAGATGTGCCAGAAACACGTGCCGGAGACGCCGGAAGCACCTGCCGAGCACGTCGCAACCACCTGCTCAACTCGCCTGAACCACCTGCCGGACACGCCAAAATCACCTGCCCGCTACACCAGCACCACTTCGGGGACAAGCCGGAATCACGTGAGGGGCATGCCGGCACAGCCTCTCAGACTGAACCTCGTGCCGGACACCACAGAACCACCTGCCTGACAGACCGGAACCACCTGCCGGACACGCCGGAACCACCGGCTCGACCCGCCGGAACGACCGCTGGACATGCAAAATCACCTGCCGGCTACACCGGAAACACTTGGCGAACACTCCGGAATCACCTGCCGGGCATGCCGGAACCACCTCTCAGACATGCCAGAACCACGTGCCAATGACCCCGGAAGCACCTGCCGAGCACACCGGAACCACCTGCTCGACTCGCCAGAACCACCTGCCGGACACGCAAAAGTCACCTGCCGGCTACGCCACAACCAGTTGGGGAACACTTCGGAATCACCTGCCGGGCTTGCTGGAACCACCTGCCGGTCATGCCAAAATCACCTGCCAACTACGCCAGTACCACTTGGCGGACACTGTGGAAACACCTGTCGGGCCGGCCGGAACCACATCTCAGACGTGCCAGAACCATGTGCATGAGATGCTGGAACCACACCCCGAACAGACGGAAAACACCTGCCAGACCCGTCTGAACAACCTGCCGAGCACGCCGGAGCCACCTGCTCGACTCGCCGGAACCACCTACCTGACATGCCCAAATCACCAGCCGGGTATGCCAGAACCACTTGGCGGACACTCCGGAATCATCTGCCGGACATGCCGGAACCAGCTCTCAGACACACCAGAACCACGTGCCGGAGACGCCGGAAGCACCTGCCGAGCATGCCGGAGCCACCTGCTCGACTCGCCAGAAACACCTGTCGGACACGCCAAAATCACCTGCCGGGTATGCCAGAACCACTTCGGGGACAAGCCGGAATCACGTGAGGGGCATGCCGGCACAGCCTCTCAGACTGAACCTCGTGCCGGACACCACAGAACCACCTGCCGGACAGACCGGAACCACCTGCCGGACACGCCGGAACCACCGGCTCGACCCGCCGGAACGACCGCTGGACATGCAAAATCACCTGCCGGCTACGCCGGAAACACTTGGCGAACACTCCGGAATCACCTGCCGGGCATGCCGGAACCACCTCTCAGATATGCCAGAACCACGTTCCAATGACCCCGGAAGCACCTGCCGAGCACGCCGGAACCACCTGCTCGACTCGCCAGAACCACCTGCCGGACACGCAAAAATCACCTGCCGGCTACGCCACAACCAGTTGGGGAACATTTCGGAATCACCTGCCTGGCTTGCTGGAACCACCTGCCGGTCATGCCAAAATCACCTGCCAACTACGCCAGTACCACTTGGCGGACACTGTGGAAACACCTGTCGGGCCGGCCGGAACCACATCTCAGACGTGCCAGAACCATGTGCATGAGATGCTGGAACCACACCCCGAACAGACGGAAAACACCTGCCAGACCCGTCTGAACAACCTGCCGAGCACGCCGGAGCACCTGCTCGACTCGCCGGAACCACCTACCTGACATGCCCAAATCGCCAGCCGGGTATGCCAGAACCACTTGGCGGACACTCCGGAATCATCTGCCGGACATGCCGGAACCAGCTCTCAGACACACCACAACCACGTGCCGGAGACGCCGGAAGCACCTGCCGAGCATGCCGGAGCCACCTGCTCGACTCGCCAGAAACACCTGTCGGACACGCCAAAATCACCTGCCGGGTACGCCAGAACCACCTGGCGGACATTCCGAAACCACCTGTCGTGCATGCCGGAACCACCTGTCAAACGTGCCGGAAGCACGTGCCGGACACGCCGGAATCACCTACCGGACAGACCGGAACCACCTGCCGAGCACGCCGCAGCCACCTGTTCGACTCGCTGGAACCACCTGCCGGACAGGCCAATATCAACTGCTGGCTATGCCAGAACCACCTGGGGGACGGTCCGGAATCACCTGCCAGCCATGGCGGAACCACCTCTCAGACGTACCAGAACCACCTGCCGGAGAAGCTGGAAACACGTCCTGGACGGTCTGGAACCACCTGCCGGCCAAGCCTGAACCACCTGCCAAGCACAACGGAACAACCTGCCAGACACGCCAAAATCACCTGCGTGTTATGCCAGAACCACTTGGAGGACTCTCTGGGATGACCTGCCGGGCATGCCGGAACCACCTCTCAGACGTGCCAGAACCATGTGGCGGACAGTCCGGAATCACCTGTTGGGCATGCGCAACCACCTCTGAGACGTACCAGAACCACATGCCGTGCAGGCTGGAACCACCTACCGGACAGACCGGAATCACCTTTCGGGCATGCCGGAACCACCTGTCAGATGTGCCAGAAACACATGCCGGAGACGCCGGAAGCACCTGCCAAGCACGTTGGAACCACCTGCTCAACTCGCCTGAACCACCTGCCGGACATGCCAAAATCACCTGCCGACTATGCCAGAACCACTTGGCGAACACTCCGGAATCACTTGCCGGGCATGCAGGAACCACCTCTCAGACATGCCAGAACCCCGTGCCAATGACCCCGGAAGCACCAGCCGAGCACGCCGGAACCACCTGCTCGACTCGCCAGAACCACCTGCCGATCACGCAAAAATCACCTGCCGGCTACGCCACAACCAGTTGGTGAACACTTTGGAATCACCTGCCAGGCTTGCTGGAACCACCTGCCAGTCATGCCAAAATCACCTGCCAACTACGCCAGAACCGCTTGGCGGACACTGCGGAAACACCTGTCGGGCCGGCTGGAACCACATCTCAGACGTGCCAGAAACGTGTTCATGAGATGCTGGAACCACACCCCGAACAGACGGATACCACCTGCCAGAACCGCCTGAACCACCTGCTGAGCACGCCGGAACCACCTGCTCGACTCACCGGTACCACCTCCCTGACACGCCAAAATCACCTGCTGGGTATGCCAGAACCACTTGGCGGACACTCCGGAATCATCTGCCGGACATGCCGGAACCAGCTCTCAGACACACCAGAACCAAGTGCCGGAGACGCCGGAAGCACCTGCCGAGCATGCCGGAGCCACCTGCTCGACTCGCCAGAAACACCTGCCGGACACGCCAAAATCACCTGCCGGGTATGCCAGAACCACTTCGGGGACAAGCCGGAATCACGTGAGGGGCATGCCGGCACAGCCTCTCAGACTGAACCTCGTGCCGGACACCACAGAACCACCTGCCGGACAGACCGGAACCACCTGCCGGACACGCCGGAACCACTGTCTCGACCCGCCGGAACGACCGCTGGACATGCAAAATCACCTGCCGGCTACGCCGGAAACACTTGGCGAACACTCCAGAATCACCTGCCGGGCATGCCGGAACCACCTCTCAGATATGCCAGAACCACGTGCCAATGACCCCGGAAGCACCTGCCGAGCACGCCGGAACCACCTGCTCGACTCGCCAGAACCACCTGCCGGACACGCAAAAATCACCTGCCGGCTACGCCACAACCAGTTGGGGAACATTTCGGAATCACCTGCCTGGCTTGCTGGAACCACCTGCCGGTCATGCCAAAATCACCTGCCAACTACGCCAGTACCACTTGGCGGACACTGTGGAAACACCTGTCGGGCCGGCCGGAACCACATCTCAGACGTGCCAGAACCATGTGCATGAGATGCTGGAACCACACCCCGAACAGACGGAAAACACCTGCCAGACCCGTCTGAACAACCTGCCGAGCACGCCGGAGCACCTGCTCGACTCGCCGGAACCACCTACCTGACATGCCCAAATCGCCAGCCGGGTATGCCAGAACCACTTGGCGGACACTCCGGAATCACCTACCGTACAGACCGGAACCACCTGCCAAGAACGCCGGAGCCACCTGTTCGACTCGCTGGAACCACCTGACGGACAGGCCAATATCATCTGCTGGCTATGCCAGAACCACCTGGGGGACAGTCCGGGATCACCTGCCAGCCATGGCGGAACCACCTCTCAGACGTACCAGAACCACCTGCCGGAGAAGCTGGAAACACGTCCTGGACAGACTGGAACCACCTGACGGCCATGCCTGAACCACCTGCCGAGCACGGCGGAACCACCTGCCGGACACGCCAAAATCACCTGCGGGCTACGCCAGAACCACTTGGACGACTCTCCGAAATGACCTGCCGGGCATGTTGGAACCACCTCTCAGACGTGCCAGAAGCGCGTGGCGGACAGTCCGGAATCACCAGTTGGGCATACGCAACCACCTCTGACACGTACCAGAACCACGTGCCGTGCACGCCGGAACCACCTACCGGACAGACCGGAATCAACTTTTGGGCATGCCGGAACCACCAGTCAGATGTGCCAGAAACACGTGCCGGAGACGCCGGAAGCACCGGCCGAGCACGTCGCAACCACCTGCTCAACTCGCCTGAACCACCTGCCGGACACGCCAAAATGACCTGCCCGCTACACCAGCACCACTTCAGGGACAAGCCGGAATCATGTGAGGGGCATGCCGGCACAGCCCCTCAGACTGAACCTCGTGCCGGACACCACAGAACCACCTGCCGGACAGACCGGAACCACCTGCCGGACACGCCGGAACCACCGGCTCGACCCGCCGGAACGACCGCTGGACATGCAAAATCACCTGCCGGCTACGCCGGAAACACTTGGCGAACACTCCGGAATCACCTGCCGGGCATGCCGGAACCACCTCTCAGATATGCCAGAACCACGTGCCAATGACCCCGGAAGCACCTGCCGAGCACGCCGGAACCACCTGCTCGACTCGCCAGAACCACCTGCCGGACACGCAAAAATCACCTGCCGGCTACGCCACAACCAGTTGGGGAACACTTCGGAATCACCTGCCGGGCTTGCTGGAACCACCTGCCGGTCATGCCAAAATCACCTGCCAACTACGCCAGTACCACTTGGCGGACACTGTGGAAACACCTGTCGGGCCGGCCGGAACCACATCTCAGACGTGCCAGAACCATGTGCATGAGATGCTGGAACCACACCCCGAACAGACGGAAAACACCTGCCAGACGCGTCTGAACAACCTGCCGAGCACGCCGGAGCCACCTACCTGACATGCCCAAATCACCAGCCGGGTATGCCAGAACCACTTGGCGGACACTCCGGAATCATCTGCCGGACATGCCGGAACCAGCTCTCAGACACACCAGAACCACGTGCCGGAGACGCCGGAAGCACCTGCTGAGCATGCCGGAGCCACCTGCTCAACTCGCCAGAAACACCTGTCGGACACGCCAAAATCACCTGCCGGGTACGCCAGAACCACCTGGCGGACAGTCCGAAACCACCTGTCGCGCATGCCGGAACCACCTCTCAGACGTGCCGGAAGCACGTGCCGGACACGCCGGAATCACCTACCGGACAGACCGGAACCACCTGCCGAGCACGCCGGAGCCACCTGTTCGACTCGCTGGAAACACCTGCCGGACAGGCCAATATCAACTGCTGGCTATGCCAGAACCACCTGGGGGACGGTCCGGAATCACCTGCCAGCCATGGCGGAACCACCTCTCAGACGTACCAGAACCACCTGCCGGAGAAGCTGGAAACACGTCCTGGACAGTCTGGAACCACCTGCCGGCCAAGCCTGAACCACCTGCCAAGCACAACGGAATAACCTGCCGGACACGCCAAAATCACCTGCGTGTTATGCCAGAACCACTTGGAGGACTCTCTGGGATGACCTGCCGGGCATGCCGGAACCACCTCTCAGACGTGCCAGAACCATGTGGCGGACAGTCCGGAATCACCTGTTGGGCATGCGCAACCACCTCTGAGACGTACCAGAACCACATGCCGTGCAGGCTGGAACCACCTACCGGACAGACCGGAATCACCTTTCGGGCATGCCGGAACCACCTGTCAGATGTGCCAGAAACACGTGCCGGAGACGCCGGAAGCACCTGCCAAGCACGTTGGAACCACCTGCTCAACTCGCCTGAACCACCTGCCGGACATGCCAAAATCACCTGCCGACTATGCCAGAACCACTTGGCGAACACTCCGGAATCACTTGCCGGGCATGCAGGAACCACCTCTCAGACATGCCAGAACCCCGTGCCAATGACCCCGGAAGCACCAGCCGAGCACGCCGGAACCACCTGCTCGACTCGCCAGAACCACCTGCCGATCACGCAAAAATCACGTGCCGGCTACGCCACAACCAGTTGGTGAACACTTTGGAATCACCTGCCAGGCTTGCTGGAACCACCTGCCAGTCATGCCAAAATCACCTGCCAACTACGCCAGAACCGCTTGGCAGACACTGCGGAAACACCTGTCGGGCCGGCTGGAACCACATCTCATACGTGCCAGAAACGTGTTCATGAGATGCTGGAACCACACCCCGAACAGACGGATACCACCTGCCAGAACCGCCTGAACCACCTGCTGAGCACGCCAGAACCACCTGCTCCACTCACCGGTACCACCTCCCTGACACGCCAAAATCACCTGCTGGGTATGCCAGAACCACTTGGCGGACACTCCGGAATCATCTGCCGGACATGCCGGAACCAGCTCTCAGACACACCAGAACCAAGTGCCGGAGACGCCGGAAGCACCTGCCGAGCATGCCGGAGCCACCTGCTCGACTCGCCAGAAACACCTGCCGGACACGCCAAAATCACCTGCCGGGTATGCCAGAACCACTTCGGGGACAAGCCGGAATCACGTGAGGGGCATGCCGGCACAGCCTCTCAGACTGAACCTCGTGCCGGACACCACAGAACCACCTGCCGGACAGACCGGAACCACCTGCCGGACACGCCGGAACCACCGGCTCGACCCGCCGGAACGACCGCTGGACATGCAAAATCACCTGCCGGCTACGCCGGAAACACTTGGCGAACACTCCAGAATCACCTCCCGGGCATGCCAGAACCACCTCTCAGATATGCCAGAACCACGTGCCAATGATCCCGGAAGCTCCTGCCGAGCACGCCGGAACCACCTGCTCGACTCACCAGAACCACCTGCCGGACACGCAAAAATCACCTGCCGGCTACGCCACAACCAGTTGGGGAACACTTCGGAATCACCTGCCGGGCTTGCTGGAACCACCTGCCGGTCATGCCAAAATCACCTGCCAACTACGCCAGTAACACTTGGCGGACACTGTGGAAACACCTGTCGGGCCGGCCGGAACCACATCTCAGACGTGCCAGATCCATGTGCATGAGATGCTGGAACCACACCCCGAACAGACGGAAATCACCTGCCAGACCCGTCTGAACAACCTGCCGAGCACGCCGGAGCCACCTGCTCGACTCGCCGGAACCACCTACCTGACATGCCCAAATCACCAGCCGGGTATGCCAGAACCACTTGGCGGACACTCCGGAATCATCTGCTGGACATGCCGGAACCAGCTCTCAGACACACCAGAACCACGTGCCGGAGACGCCGGAAGCACCTGCCGAGCATGCCGGAGCCACCTGCTCGACTCGCCAGAAACACCTGTCGGACACACCAAAATCACCTGCCGGGTACGCCAGAACCACCTGGCGGACACTCCGAAATCACCTGTCGCGCATGCCGGAACCACCTCTCAGACGTGCCGGAAGCACGTGCCGGACACACCGGAATCACCTACCGGACAGACCGGAACCACCTGCCGAGCACGCCGGAGCCACCTGTTCGACTCGCTGGAACCACCTGCCGGACAGGCCAATATCAACTGCTGGCTATGCCAGAACCACCTGGGGGACGGTCCGGAATCACCTGCCAGCCATGGCGGAACCACCTCTCAGACGTACCAGAACCACCTGCCGGAGAAGCTGGAAACACGTCCTGGACAGTCTGGAACCACCTGCCGGCCAAGCCTGAACCACCTGCCAAGTACAACGGAATAACCTGCCGGACACGCCAAAATCAACTGCGTGTTATGCCAGAACCACTTGGAGGACTCTCTGGGATGACCTGCCGGGCATGCCGGAACCACCTCTCAGACGTGCCAGAACCATGTGGCGGACAGTCCGGAATCACCTGTTGGGCATGCGCAACCACCTCTGAGACGTACCAGAACCACATGCCGTGCAGGCTGGAACCACCTACCGGACAGACCGGAATCACCTTTCGGGCATGCCGGAACCACCTGTCAGATGTGCCAGAAACACGTGCCGGAGACGCCGGAAGCACCTGCCAAGCACGTTGGAACCACCTGCTCAACTCGCCTGAACCACCTGCCGGACATGCCAAAATCACCTGCCGACTATGCCAGAACCACTTGGCGAACACTCCGGAATCACTTGCCGGGCATGCAGGAACCACCTCTCAGACATGCCAGAACCCCATGCCAATGACCCCGGAAGCACCAGCCGAGCACGCCGGAACCACCTGCTCGACTCGCCAGAACCACCTGCCGATCACGCAAAAATCACCTGCCGGCTACGCCACAACCAGTTGGTGAACACTTTGGAATCACCTGCCAGGCTTGCTGGAACCACCTGCCAGTCATGCCAAAATCACCTGCCAACTACGCCAGAACCGCTTGGCGGACACTGCGGAAACACCTGTCGGGCCGGCTGGAACCACATCTCAGACGTGCCAGAAACGTGTTCATGAGATGCTGGAACCACACCCCGAACAGACGGATACCAACTGCCAGAACCACCTGAACCACCTGCTGAGCACGCCGGAACCACCTGCTCGACTCACCGGTACCACCTCCCTGACATGCCAAAATCAAGTGCTGGGTATGCCAGAAACACTTGGCGGACACTCCGGAATCATCTGCCGGACATGCCGGAACCAGCTCTCAGACACACCAGAACCAAGTGCCGGAGACGCCGGAAGCACCTGCCGAGCATGCCGGAGCCACCTGCTCGACTCGCCAGAAACACCTGCCGGACACGCCAAAATCACCTGCCGGGTACGCCAGAACCACCTGGCGGACACTCCGTAACCACCTGTCGCCCATGCCGGAACCACCTCTCACACGTGCCGGAAGCACGTGCCGGACACGCCGGAATCTCCTACCGGACAGACCGGAACCACCTGCCGAGCACGCCGGAGCCACCTGTTCGACTCGCTGGAACCACCTGCCGGACAGGCCAATATCAACTGCTGGCTATGCCAGAACCACCTGGGGGACGGTCCGGAATCACCTGCCAGCCATGGCGGAACCACCTCTCAGACGTACCAGAACCACCTGCCGGAGAAGCTGGAAACACGTCCTGGGCAGTCTGGAACCACCTGCCGGCCAAGCCTGAACCACCTGCCAAGCACAACGGAACAACCTGCCAGACACGCCAAAATCACCTGCGTGTTATGCCAGAACCACTTGGAGGACTCTCTGGGATGACCTGCCGGGCATGCCGGAACCACCTCTCAGACGTGCCAGAACCATGTGGCGGACAGTCCGGAATCACCTGTTGGGCATACGCAACCACCTCTGACACGTACCAGAACCACGTGCCGTACACGCCGGAACCACCTACCGGACAGACCGGAATCAACTTTTGGGCATGCCGGAACCACCAGTCAGATGTGCCAGAAACACGTGCCGGAGACGCCGGAAGCACCTGCTGAGCACGTCGCAACCACCTGCTCAACTCGCCTGAACCACCTGCCGAACACGCCAAAATCACCTGCCGGGTATGCCAGAACCACTTCGGGGACAAGCCGGAATCACGTGAGGGGCATGCCGGCACAGCCTCTCAGACTGAACCTCGTGCCGGACACCACAGAACCACCTGCCGGACAGACCGGAACCACCTGCCGGACACGCCGGAACCACCGGCTCGACCCGCCGAAACGACCGCTGGACATGCAAAATCACCTGCCGGCTACGCCGGAAACACTTGGCGAACACTCCGGAATCACCTGCCGGGCATGCCGGAACCACCTCTCAGATATGCCAGAACCACGTGCCAATGACCCCGGAAGCACCTGCCGAGCCCGCCGGAACCACCTGCTCGACTCGCCAGAACCACCTGCCGGACACGCAAAAATCACCTGCCGGCTACGCCACAACCAGTTGGGGAACACTTCGGAATCACCTGCCAGGCTTGCTGGAACCACCTGCCGGTCATGCCAAAATCACCTGCCAACTACGCCAGTACCACTTGGCGGACACTGCGGAAACACCTGTCGGGCCGGCTGGAACCACATCTCAGACGTGCCAGAAACGTGTTCATGAGATGCTGGAACCACACCCCGAACAGACGGATACCACCTGCCAGAACCGACTGAACCACCTGCTGAGAACGCCGGAACCACCTGCTCGACTCACCGGTACCACATCCCTGACACGCCAAAATCACCTGCTGGGTATGCCAGAACCACTTGGCGGACACTCCGGAATCATCTGCCGGACATGCCGGAACCAGCTCTCAGACACACCAGAACCAAGTGCCGGAGACGCCGGAAGCACCTGCCGAGCATGCCGGAGCCACCTGCTCGACTCGCCAGAAACACCTGCCGGACACGCCAAACTCACCTGCCGGGTACGCCAGAAGCACCTGGCGGACACTCCGAAACCACCTGTCGCGCATGCCGGAACCACCTCTCAGACGTGCCGGAAGCACGTGCCGGACACGCCGGAATCTCCTACCGGACAGACCGGAACCACCTGCCGAGCACGCCGGAGCCACCTGTTCGACTCGCTTTAACCACCTGCCGGACAGGCCAATATCAACTGCTGGCTATGCCAGAACCACCTGGGGGACGGTCCGGAATCACCTGCCAGCCATGGCGGAACCACCTCTCAGACGTACCAGAACCACCTGCCGGAGAAGCTGGAAACACGTCCTGGGCAGTCTGGAACCACCTGCCGGCCAAGCCTGAACCACCTGCCAAGCACAACGGAACAACCTGCCAGACACGCCAAAATCACCTGCGTGTTATGCCAGAACCACTTGGAGGACTCTCTGGGATGACCTGCCGGGCATGCCGGAACCACCTCTCAGACGTGCCAGAACCATGTGGCGGACAGTCCGGAATCACCTGTTGGGCATGCGCAACCACCTCTGAGACGTACCAGAACCACATGCCGTGCAGGCTGGAACCACCTACCGGACAGACCGGAATCACCTTTCGGGCATGCCGGAACCACCTGTCAGATGTGCCAGAAACACGTGCCGGAGACGCCGGAAGCACCTGCCAAGCACGTTGGAACCACCTGCTCAACTCGCCTGAACCACCTGCCGGACATGCCAAAATCACCTGCCGACTATGCCAGAACCACTTGGCGAACACTCCGGAATCACTTGCCGGGCATGCAGGAACCACCTCTCAGACATGCCAGAACCCCGTGCCAATGACCCCGGAAGCACCAGCCGAGCACGCCGGAACCACCTGCTCGACTCGCCAGAACCACCTGCCGATCACGCAAATATCACCTGCCGGCTACGCCACAACCAGTTGGTGAACACTTTGGAATCACCTGCCAGGCTTGCTGGAACCACCTGCCAGTCATGCCAAAATCACCTGCCAACTACGCCAGAACCGCTTGGCGGACACTGCGGAAACACCTGTCGGGCCGGCTGGAACCACATCTCAGACGTGCCAGAAACGTGTTCATGAGATGCTGGAACCACACCCCGAACAGACGGATACCACCTGCCAGAACCGCCTGAACCACCTGCTGAGCACGCCGGAACCACCTGCTCGACTCACCGGTACCACCTCCCTGACACGCCAAAATCACCTGCTGGGTATGCCAGAACCACTTGGCGGACACTCCGGAATCATCTGCCGGACATGCCGGAACCAGCTCTCAGACACACCAGAACCAAGTGCCGGAGACGCCGGAAGCACCTGCCGAGCATGCCGGAGCCACGTGCTCGACTCGCCAGAAACACCTGCCGGACACGCCAAAATCACCTGCCTGGTACGCCAGAACCACCTGGCGGACATTCCGAAACCACCTGTCGCGCATGCCGGAACCACCTCTCAGACGTGCCGGAAGCACGTGCCGGACACGCCGGAATCTCCTACCGGACAGACCGGAACCACCTGCCGAGCACGCCGGAGACACCTGTTTGACTCGCTGGAACCACCTGCCGGACAGGCCAATATCAACTGCTGGCTATGCCAGAACCACCTGGGGGACGGTCCGGAATCACCTGCCAGCCATGGCGGAACCACCTCTCAGACGTACCAGAACCACCTGCCGGAGAAGCTGGAAACACGTCCTGGACAGACTGGAACCACGTGACGGCCATGCCTGAACCACCTGCCGAGCACGGCGGAACCACCTTCCGGACACGCAAAAATCACCTGCGGGCTATGCCAGAACCACTTGGACGACTCTCCGAAATGACCTGCCGGGCATTTTGGAACCACCTCTCAGACGTGCCAGAAGCACGTGCCAGACACGCCGGAAACACCTACCGGACAGACGGGAACCACCTGCCAAGAACGCCGGAGCCACCTGTTCGACTCGCTGGAACCACCTGCCGGACACGCCAAAATCACCTGCGGGCTACGCCAGAACCACTTGGACGACTCTCCGAAATGACCTGCCGGGCATGTTGGAACCACCTCTCAGACGTGCCACAAGCACGTGGCGGACAGTCCGGAATCACCTGTTGGGCATACGCAACCACCTCTGACACGTACCAGAACCACGTGCCGTGCACGCCGGAAACACCTACCGGACAGACCGGAATCACCTTTCGGGCATGCCGGAACCACCAGTCAGATGTGCCAGAAACACGTGCCGGAGACGCCGGAAGCACCTGCCGAGCACGTCGCAACCACCTGCTCAACTCGCCTGAACCACCTGCCGGACACGCCAAAATCACCTGCCCGCTACACCAGCACCACTTCGGGGACAAGCTGGAATCACGTGAGGGGCATGCCGGCACAGCCTCTCAGACTGAACCTTGTGCCGGACACCACAGAACCACCTGCCGGACAGACCGGAACCACCTGCCGGACACGCCGGAACCACCGGCTCGACCCGCCGGAAGGACCGCTGGACATGCAAAATCAACTGCCGGCTATGCCGGAAACACTTGGCGAACACTCCGGAATCACCTGCCGGGCATGCCGGAACCACCTCTCAGATATGCCAGAACCACGTGCCAATGACCCCGGAAGCACCTGCCGAGCACGCCGGAACCACCTGCTCGACTCGCCAGAACCACCTGCCGGACACGCAAAAATCACCTGCCGGCTACGCCACAACCAGTTGGGGAACACTTCGGAATCACCTGCCGGGCTTGCTGGAACCACCAGCCGGTCATGCCAAAATCACCTGCCAACTACGCCAGTACCACTTGGCGGACACTGTGGAAACACCTGTCGGGCCGGCCGGAACCACATCTCAGACGTGCCAGATCCATGTACATGAGATGCTGGAACCACACCACGAACAGACGGAAAACACCTGCCAGACCCGTCTGAACAACCTGCCGAGCACGCCGGAGCCACCTGCTCGACTCGCCGGAACCACCTACCTGACATGCCCAAATCACCAGCCGGGTATGCCAGAACCACTTGGCGGACACTCCGGAATCATCTGCCGGACATGCCGGAACCAGCTCTCAGACACACCAGAACCACGTGCCGGAGACGCCGGAAGCACCTGCCGAGCATGCCGGAGCCACCTGCTCGACTCGCCAGAAACACCTGTCGGACACGCCAAAATCACCTGCCGGGTACGCCAGAACCACCTGGCGGACACTCCGAAATCACCTGTCGCGCATGCCGGAACCACCTCTCAGACGTGCCGGAAGCACGTGCCGGACACGCCGGAATCACCTACCGGACAGACCGGAACCACCTGCCGAGCACGCCGGAGCCACCTCTTCGACTCGCTGGAACCACCTGCCGGACAGGCCAATATCAACTGCTGGCTATGCCAGAACCACCTGGGGGACGGTCCGGAATCACCTGCCAGCCATGGCGGAACCACCTCTCAGACGTACCGGAACCACCTGCCGGAGAAGCTGGAAACACGTCCTGGACAGTCTGGAACCACCTGCCGGCCAAGCCTGAACCACCTGCCAAGCACAACGGAACAACCTGCCAGACACGCCAAAATCACCTGCGTGTTATGCCAGAACCACTTGGAGGACTCTCTGGGATGACCTGCCGGGCATGCCGGAACCACCTCTCAGACGTGCCAGAACCATGTGGCAGACAGTCCGGAATCACCTGTTGGGCATGCGCAACCACCTCTGAGACGTACCAGAACCACATGCCGTGCAGGCTGGAACCACCTACCGGACAGACCGGAATCACCTTTCGGGCATGCCGGAACCACCTGTCAGATGTGCCAGAAACACGTGCCGGAGACGCCGGAAGCACCTGCCAAGCACGTTGGAACCACCTGCTCAACTCGCCTGAACCACCTGCCGGACATGCCAAAATCACCTGCCGACTATGCCAGCACCACTTGGCGAACACTCCGGAATCACATGCCGGGCATGCAGGAACCACCTCTCAGACATGCCAGAACCCCGTGCCAATGACCCCGGAAGCACCAGCCGAGCACGCCGGAACCACCTGCTCGACTCGCCAGAACCACCTGCCGATCACGCAAAAATCACCTGCCGGCTACGCCACAACCAGTTGGTGAACACTTTGGAATCACCTGCCAGGCTTGCTGGAACCACCTGCCAGTCATGCCAAAATCACCTGCCAACTACGCCAGAACCGCTTGGCGGACACTGCGGAAACACCTGTCGGGCCGGCTGGAACCACATCTCAGACGTGCCAGAAACGTGTTCATGAGATGCTGGAACCACACCCCGAACAGACGGATACCACCTGCCAGAACCGCCTGAACCACCTGCTGAGCACGCCGGAACCACCTGCTCGACTCACCGGTACCACCTCCCTGACACGCCAAAATCACCTGCTGGGTATGCCAGAACCACTTGGCGGACACTCCGGAATCATCTGCCGGACATGCCGGAACCAGCTCTCAGACACACCAGAACCAAGTGCCGGAGACGCCGGAAGCACCTGCCGAGCATGCCGGAGCCACCTGCTCGACTCGCCAGAAACACCTGCCGGACACGCCAAAATCACCTGCCTGGTACGCCAGAACCACCTGGCGGACACTCCGAAACCACCTGTCGCGCATGCCGGAACCACCTCTCAGACGTGCCGGAAGCACGTGCCGGACACGCCGGAATCTCCTACCGGACAGACCGGAACCACCTGCCGAGCACGCCGGAGCCACCTGTTCGACTCGCTGGAACCACCTGCCGGACAGGCCAATATCAACTGCTGGCTATGCCAGAACCACCGGGGGGACGGTCCGGAATCACCTGCCAGCCATGGCGGAACCACCTCTCAGACGTACCAGAACCACCTGCCGGAGAAGCTGGAAACACGTCCTGGGCGGTCTGGAACCACCTGCCGGCCAAGCCTGAACCACCTGCCAAGCACAACGGAACAACCTGCCAGAAACGCCAAAATCACCTGCATGTTACGCCAGAACAACTTGGAGGACTCTCTGGGATGACCTGCCGGGCATGCCGGAACCACCTCTCAGACGTGCCAGAACCATGTGGCGGACAGTCCGGAATCACCTTTTGGGCATGCGCAACCACCTCTGAGACGTACCAGAACCACATGCCGTGCAGGCTGGAACCACCTACCGGACAGACCGGAATCACCTTTCGGGCATGCCGGAACCACCTGTCAGATGTGCCAGAAAAACGTGCTGGAGACGCCGGAAGCCCCTTCCAAGCACGTTGGAAGCACCTGCTCAACTCGCCTGAACCACCTGCCGGACATGCCAAAATCACCTGCCGACTATGCCAGAACCACTTGGCGAACACTCCGGAATCACTTGCCGGGCATGCAGGAACCACCTCTCAGACATGCCAGAACCCCGTGCCAATGACCCCGGAAGCACCAGCCGAGCACGCCGGAACCACCTGCTCGACTCGCCAGAACCACCTGCCGATCACGCAAAAATCACCTGCCGGCTACGCCACAACCAGTTGGTGAACACTTTGGAATCACCTGCCAGGCTTGCTGGAACCACCTGCCAGTCATGCCAAAATCACCTGCCAACTACGCCAGAACCGCTTGGCGGACACTGCGGAAACACCTGTCGGGCCGGCTGGAACCACATCTCAGACGTGCCAGAAACGTGTTCATGAGATGCTGGAACCACACCCCGAACAGACGGATACCACCTGCCAGAACCGCCTGAACCACCTGCTGAGCACGCCGGAACCACCTGCTCGACTCACCGGTACCACCTCCCTGACACGCCAAAATCACCTGCTGGGTATGCCAGAACCACTTGGCGGACACTCCGGAATCATCTGCCGGACATGCCGGAACCAGCTCTCAGACACACCAGAACCAAGTGCCGGAGACGCCGGAAGCACCTGCCGAGCATGCCGGAGCCACCTGCTCGACTCGCCAGAAACACCTGCCGGACACGCCAAAATCACCTGCCGGGTACGCCAGAACCTCCTGGCGGACACTACGGAATCACCTGCCGCGCATGCCGGAACCACCTCACAGACGTGCCGGAAGCACGTGCCAGACACGCCGGAAACACCTACCGGACAGACCGGAACCACCTGCCAAGAACGCCGGAGCCACCTGTTCGACTCGCTGGAACCACCTGCCGGACAGGCCAATATCAACTGCCGGCTATGCCAGAACCACCTGGGGGACAGTCCGGGATCACCTGCCAGCCATGGCGGAACCACCTCTCAGACGTACCAGAACCACCTGCCGGAGAAGCTGGAAACACGTCCTGGACAGACTGGAACCACGTGACGGCCATGCCTGAACCACCTGCCGAGCACGGCGTAACCACCTGCCGGACACGCCAAAATCACCTGCGGGCTACGCCAGAACCACTTGGACGACTCTCCGAAATGACCTGCCGGGCATGTTGGAACCACCTCTCAGACGTGCCACAAGCACGTGGCGGACAGTCCGGAATCACCTGTTGGGCATACGCAACCACCTCTGACACGTACCAGAACCACGTGCCGTGCACGCCGGAAACACCTAACGGACAGACCGGAATCACCTTTCGGGCATGCCGGAACCACCAGTCAGATGTGCCAGAAACACGTGCCGGAGACGCCTGAAGCACCTGCCGAGCACGTCGCAACCACCTGCTCAACTCGCCTGAACCACCTGCCGGACACGCCAAAATCACCTGCCCGCTACACCAGCACCACTTCGGGGACAAGCCGGAATCACGTGAGGGGCATGCCGGCACAGCCTCTCAGACTGAACCTCGTGCCAGACACCACAGAACCACCTGCCGGACAGACCGGAACCACCTGCCGGACACGCCGGAACCAGCGGCTCGACCCGCCGGAACGACCGCTGGACATGCAAAATCAGCTGCCGGCTACGCCGGAAACACTTGGCGAACACTCCGGAATCACCTGCCGGGCATGCCGGAACCACCTCTCAGATATGCCAGAACCACGTGCCAATGACCCCGGAAGCACCTGCCGAGCACGCCGGAACCACCTGCTCGACTCGCCAGAACCACCTGCCGGACACGCAAAAATCACCTGCCGGCTACGCCACAACCAGTTGGGGAACACTTCGGAATCACCTGCCGGGCTTGCTGGAACCACCAGCCGGTCATGCCAAAATCACCTGCCAACTACGCCAGTACCACTTGGCGGACACTGTGGAAACACCTGTCGGGCCGGCCGGAACCACATCTCAGACGTGCCAGATCCATGTGCATGAGATGCTGGAACCACACCACGAACAGACGGAAAACACCTGCCAGACCCGTCTGAACAACCTGCCGAGCACGCCGGAGCCACCTGCTCGACTCGCCGGAACCACCTACCTGACATGCCCAAATCACCAGCCGGGTATGCCAGAACCACGTGGCGGACACTCCGGAATCATCTGCCGGACATGCCGGAACCAGCTCTCAGACACACCAGAACCACGTGCCGGAGACGCCGGAAGCACCTGCCGAGCATGCCGGAGCCACCTGCTCGACTCGCCAGAAACACCTTTCGGACACGCCAAAATCACCTGCCGGGTACGCCAGAACCACCTGGCGGACACTCCGAAATCACCTGTCACGCATGCCGGAACCACCTCTCAGACGTGCCGGAAGCACGTGCTGGACACGCCGGAATCACCTACCGGACAGACCGGAACCACCTGCCGAGCACGCCGGAGCCACCTGTTCGACTCGCTGGAACCACCTGCCGGACAGGCCAATATCAACTGCTGGCTATGCCAGAACCACCTGGGGGACGGTCCAGAATCACCTGCCAGCCATGGCGGAACCACCTCTCAGACGTACCAGAACCACCTGCCGGAGAAGCTGGAAACACGTCCTGGACAGTCTGGAACCACCTGCCGGCCAAGCCTGAACCACCTGCCAAGCACAACGGAACAACCTGCCAGACACGCCAAAATCACCTGCGTGTTATGCCAGAAGCACTTGGAGGACTCTCTGGGATGACCTGCCGGGCATGCCGGAACCACCTCTCAGACGTGCCAGAACCATGTGGCGGACAGTCCGGAATCAGCTGTTGGGCATGCGCAACCACCTCTGAGACGTACCAGAACCACATGCCGTGCAGGCTGGAACCACCTACCGGACAGACCGGAATCACCTTTCGGGCATGCCGGAACCACCTGTCAGATGTGCCAGAAACACGTGCCGGAGACGCCGGAAGCACCTGCCAAGCACGTTGGAACCACCTGCTCAACTCGCCTGAACCACCTGCCAGACATGCCAAAATCACCTGCCGACTATGCCAGAACCACTTGGCGAACACTCCGGAATCACTTGCCGGGCATGCAGGAACCACCTCTCAGACATGCCAGAACCCCGTGCCAATGACCCCGGAAGCACCAGCCGAGCACGCCGGAACCACCTGCTCGACTCGCCAGAACCACCTGCCGATCACGCAAAAATCAGGTGCCGGCTACGCCACAACCAGTTGGTGAACACTTTGGAATCACCTGCCAGGCTTGCTGGAACCACCTGCCAGTCATGCCAAAATCACATGCCAACTACGCCAGAACCGCTTGGCGGACACTGCGGAAACACCTGTCGGGCCGGCTGGAACCACATCTCAGACGTGGCAGAAACGTGTTCATGAGATGCTGGAACCACATCCCGAACAGACGGATACCACCTGCCAGAACCGCCTGAACCACCTGCTGAGCACGCCGGAACCACCTGCTCGACTCACCGGTACCACCTCCCTGACACGCCAAAATCACCTGCTGGGTATGCCAGAACCACTTGGCGGACACTCCGGAATCATCTGCCGGACATGCCGGAACCAGCTCTCAGACACACCAGAACCAAGTGCCGGAGACGCCGGAAGCACCTGCCGAGCATGCCGGAGCCACCTGCTCGACTCGCCAGAAACACCTGCCGGACACGCCAAAATCACCTGCCGGGTACGCCAGAACCTCCTGGCGGACACTACGGAATCACCTGCCGCGCATGCCGGAACCACCTCACAGACGTGCCGGAAGCACGTGCCAGACACGCCGGAAACACCTACCGGACAGACCGGAACCACCTGCCAAGAACGCCGGAGCCACCTGTTCGACTCGCTGGAACCACCTGCCGGACAGGCCAATATCAACTGCCGGCTATGCCAGAACCACCTGGGGGACAGTCCGGGATCACCTGCCAGCCATGGCGGAACCACCTCTCAGACGTACCAGAACCACCTGCCGGAGAAGCTGGAAACACGTCCTGGACAGACTGGAACCACGTGACGGCCATGCCTGAACCACCTGCCGAGCACGGCGTAACCACCTGCCGGACACGCCAAAATCACCTGCGGGCTACGCCAGAACCACTTGGACGACTCTCCGAAATGACCTGCCGGGCATGTTGGAACCACCTCTCAGACGTGCCACAAGCACGTGGCGGACAGTCCGGAATCACCTGTTGGGCATACGCAACCACCTCTGACACGTACCAGAACCACGTGCCGTGCACGCCGGAAACACCTAACGGACAGACCGGAATCACCTTTCGGGCATGCCGGAACCACCAGTCAGATGTGCCAGAAACACGTGCCGGAGACGCCGGAAGCACCTGCCGAGCACGTCGCAACCACCTGCTCAACTTGCCGGAACCACCTGCCGGACACGCCAAAATCACCTGCCCGCTACACCAGCACCACTTCGGGGACAAGCCGGAATCACGTGAGGGGCATGCCGGCACAGCCTCTCAGACTGAACCTCGTGCCGGACACCACAGAACCACCTGCCGGACAGACCGGAACCACCTGCCGGACACGCCGGAACCACCGGCTCGACCCGCCGGAACGACCGCTGGACATGCAAAATGACCTGCCGGCTACGCCGGAAACACTTGGCGAACACTCCGGAATCACCTGCCGGGCATGCCGGAACCACCTCTCAGATATGCCAGAACCACGTGCCAATGACCCCGGAAGCACCTGCCGAGCACGCCGGAACCACCTGCTCGACTCGCCAGAACCACCTGCCGGACACGCAAAAATCACCTGCCGGCTACGCCACAACCAGTTGGGGAACACTTCGGAATCACCTGCCGGGCTTGCTGGAACCACCAGCCGGTCATGCCAAAATCACCTGCCAACTACGCCAGTACCACTTGGCGGACACTGTGGAAACACCTGTCGGGCCGGCCGGAACCACATCTCAGACGTGCCAGATCCATGTGCATGAGATGCTGGAACCACACCACGAACAGACGGAAAACACCTGCCAGACCCGTCTGAACAACCTGCCGAGCACGCCGGAGCCACCTGCTCGACTCGCCGGAACCACCTACCTGACATGCCCAAATCACCAGCCGGGTATGCCAGAACCACGTGGCGGACACTCCGGAATCATCTGCCGGACATGCCGGAACCAGCTCTCAGACACACCAGAACCACGTGCCGGAGACGCCGGAAGCACCTGCCGAGCATGCCGGAGCCACCTGCTCGACTCGCCAGAAACACCTTTCGGACACGCCAAAATCACCTGCCGGGTACGCCAGAACCACCTGGCGGACACTCCGAAATCACCTGTCACGCATGCCGGAACCACCTCTCAGACGTGCCGGAAGCACGTGCTGGACACGCCGGAATCAACTACCGGAAAGACCGGAACCACCTGCCGAGCACGCCGGAGCCACCTGTTCGACTCGCTGGAACCACCTGCCGGACAGGCCAATATCAACTGCTGGCTATGCCAGAACCACCTGGGGGACGGTCCGGAATCACCTGCCAGCCATGGCGGAACCACCTCTCAGACGTACCAGAACCACCTGCCGGAGAAGCTGGAAACACGTCCTGGACAGACTGGAACCACGTGACGGCCATGCCTGAACCACATGCCGAGCACGGCGGAACCACCTGCTGGACACGCAAAAATCACCTGCCCGCTACACCAGCACCACTTCGGGGACAAGCCGGAATCACGTGAGGGGCATGCCGGCACAGCCTCTCAGACTGAACCTAGTGCCGGACACCAGAGAACCACCTGACGGGCAGACTGGAACCACCTGCCGGACACGCCGGAACCACCGGCTCGACCCGCCGGAACGACCGCTGTACATGCAGAATCACCTGCCGGCTACGCCGGAAACACTTGGCGAACACTCCGGAATCATCTGCCGGGCATGCCGGAACCACCTCTCAGATATGCCAGAACCACGTGCCAATGACCCCGGAAGCACCTGCCGAGCACGCCGGAACCACCTGCTCGACTGGCCAGAACCACCTGCCGGACGCGCAAAAGTCACCTGCCGGCTACGCCACAACCAGTTGGGGAACACTTCGGAATCACCTGCCGGGCTTGCTGGAACCACCTGCCGGTCATGCCAAAATCACCTGCCAACTACGCCAGTACCACTTGGCGGACACTGTGGAAACACCTGTCGGGCCGGCCGGAACCACATCTCAGACGTGCCAGAACCATGTGCATGAGATGCTGGAACCACACCCCGAACAGACGGAAAACACCTGCCACACCCGTCTGAACAACCTGTCGAGCACGCCAGAGCCACCTGCTCGACTCGCCGGAACCACCTACCTGACATGCCCAAATCACCAGCCGGGTATGCCAGAACCACTTGGCGGACACTCCGGAATCATCTGCCGGACATGCCGGAACCAGCTCTCAGACACACCAGAACCACGTGCCGGAGACGCCGGAAGCACCTGCTGAGCATACCGGAGCCTCCTGCTCGACTCGCCAGAAACACCTGTCGGACACGCCAAAATCACCTGCCGGGTACGCCAGAACCACCTGGCGGAAACTCCGAAATCACCTGTCGCGCATGCCGGAACCACCTCTCAGACGTGCCAGAACCATGTGGCGGACAGTCCGGAATCACCTGTTGGGCATGCGCAACCACCTCTGAGACGTACCAGAACCACATGCCGTGCAGGCTGGAACCACCTACCGGACAGACCGGAATCACCTTTCGGGCATGCCGGAACCACCTGTCAGATGTGCCAGAAACACGTGCCGGAGACGCCGGAAGCACCTGCCAAGCACGTTGGAACCACCTGCTCAACTCGCCTGAACCACCTGCCGGACATGCCAAAATCACCTGCCGACTATGCCAGAACCACTTGGCGAACACTCCGGAATCACTTGCCGGGCATGCAGGAACCACCTCTCAGACATGCCAGAACCCCGTGCCAATGACCCCGGAAGCACCAGCCGAGCACGCCGGAACCACCTGCTCGACTCGCCAGAACCACCTGCCGATCACGCAAAAATCACCTGCCGGCTACGCCACAACCAGTTGGTGAACACTTTGGAATCACCTGCCAGGCTTGCTGGAACCACCTGCCAGTCATGCCAAAATCACCTGCCAACTACGCCAGAACCGCTTGGCGGACACTGCGGAAACACCTGTCGGGCCGGCTGGAACCACATCTCAGACGTGCCAGAAACGTGTTCATGAGATGCTGGAACCACACCCCGAACAGACGGATACCACCTGCCAGAACCGCCTGAACCACCTGCTGAGCACGCCGGAACCACCTGCTCGACTCACCGGTACCACCTCCCTGACACGCCAAAATCACCTGCTGGGTATGCCAGAACCACTTGGCGGACACTCCGGAATCATCTGCCGGACATGCCGGAACCAGCTCTCAGACACACCAGAACCAAGTGCCGGAGACGCCGGAAGCACCTGCCGAGCATGCCGGAGCCACCTGCTCGACTCGCCAGAAACACCTGCCGGACACGCCAAAATCACCTGCCTGGTACACCAGAACCACCTGGCGGACACTCCGAAACCACCTGTCGCGCATGCCGGAACCACCTCTCAGACGTGCCGGAAGCACGTGCCATGACGCCGGAAACACCTACCGGACAGACCGGAACCACCTGCCAAGAACGCCGGAGCCACCTGTTCGACTCGCTGGAACCACCTGCCGGACAGGCCAATATCAACTGCTGGCTATGCCAGAACCACCTGGGGGACAGTCCGGGATCACCTGCCAGCCATGGCGGAACCACCTCTCAGACATACCAGAACCACCTGCCGGAGAGGATGGAAACACGTCCTGGACAGACTGGAACCACCTGACGGCCATGCCTGAACCACCTGCCGAGCACGGCGGAACCACCTGCCGGACACGCCAAAATCACCTGCGGGCTACGCCAGAACCACTTGGACGACTCTCCGAAATGACCTGCCGGGCATGTTGGAACCACCTCTCAGACGTGCCAGAAGCACGTGGCGGACAGTCCGGAATCACCTGTTGAGCATACGCAACCACCTCTGACACGTACCAGAACCACGTGCCGTGCACGCCAGAACCACCTACCGGACAGACCGGAATCAACTTTTGGGCATGCCGGAACCACCAGTCATATGTGCCAGAAACACGTGCCGGAGACGCCGGAAGCACCTGCCGAGCACGACGCAACCACCAGCTCAACTCGCCTGAACCACCTGCCGGACACGCCACAATCACCTGCCCGCTACACCAGCACCACTTCGGGGACAAGCCGGAATCACGTGAGGGGCATGCCGGCACAGCCTCTCAGACTGAACCTCGTGCCGGACACCACAGAACCACCTGCCAGACAGACCAGAACCACCTGCCGGACACGCCGGAACCACCGGCTCGACCCGCCGGAACGACCGCTGGACATGCAAAATCACCTGCCGGCTACGCCGGAAACACTTGGCGAACACTCCAGAATCACCTGCCGGGCATGCCGGAACCACCTCTCAGATATGCCAGAACCACGTGCCAATGATCCCGGAAGCACCTGCCGAGCAGGCCGGAGCCACCTGCTCGACTCGCCAGAACCACCTGCCGATCACGCAAAAATCAGGTGCCGGCTACGCCACAAGCAGTTGGTGAACACTTTGGAATCACCTGCCAGGCTTGCTGGAACCACCTGCCAGTCATGCCAAAATCACCTGCCAACTACGCCAGAACCGCTTGGCGGACACTGCGGAAACACCTGTCGGGCCGGCTGGAACCACATCTCAGACGTGCCAAAAACGTGTTCATGAGATGCTGGAACCACACCCCGAACAGACGGATACCACCTGCCAGAACCGCCTGAACCACCTGCTGAGCACGCCGGAACCACCTGCTCGACTCACCGGTACCACCTCCCTGACACGCCAAAATCACCTGCTGGGTATGCCAGAACCACTTGGCGGACACTCCGGAATCATCTGCCGGACATGCCGGAACCAGCTCTCAGACACACCAGAACCAAGTGCCGGAGACGCCGGAAGCACCTGCCGAGCATGCCGGAGCCACCTGCTCGACTCGCCAGAAACACCTGCCGGACACGCCAAAATCACCTGCCTGGTACGCCAGAACCACCTGGCGGACACTCCGAAACCACCTGTCGCGCATGCCGGAACCACCTCTCAGACGTGCCGGAAGCACGTGCCGGACACGCCGGAATCTCCTACCGGACAGACCGGAACCACCTGCCGAGCACGCCGGAGCCACCTGTTCGACTCGCTGGAACCACCTGCCGGACAGGCCAATATCAACTGCTGGCTATGCCAGAACCACCGGGGGGACGGTCCGGAATCACCTGCCAGCCATGGCGGAACCACCTCTCAGACGTACCAGAACCACCTGCCGGAGAAGCTGGAAACACGTCCTGGGCGGTCTGGAACCACCTGCCGGCCAAGCCTGAACCACCTGCCAAGCACAACGGAACAACCTGCCGGACACGCCAAAATCACCTGCGTGTTATGCCAGAACCACTTGGAGGACTCTCTGGGATGACCTGCCGGGCATGCCGGAACCACCTCTCAAACGTGCCAGAACCATGTGGCGGACAGTCCGGAATCACCTGTTGGGCATGCGCAACCACCTCTGAGACGTACCAGAACCACATGCCGTGCAGGCTGGAACCACCTACCGGACAGACCGGAATCACCTTTCGGGCATGCCGGAACCACCTGTCAGATGTGCCAGAAAAACGTGCCGGAGACGCCGGAAGCACCTGCCAAGCACGTTGGAACCACCTGCTCAACTCGCCTGAACCACCTGCCGGACATGCCAAAATCACCTGCCGACTATGCCAGAACCACTTGGCGAACACTCCGGAATCACTTGCCGGGCATGCAGGAACCACCTCTCAGACATGCCAGAACCCCGTGCCAATGACCCCGGAAGCACCAGCCGAGCACGCCGGAACCACCTGCTCGACTCGCCAGAACCACCTGCCGATCACGCAAAAATCACCTGCCGGCTACGCCACAACCAGTTGGTGAACACTTTGGAATCACCTGCCAGGCTTGCTGGAACCACCTGCCAGTCATGCCAAAATCACCTGCCAACTACGCCAGAACCGCTTGGCGGACACTGCGGAAACACCTGTCGGGCCGGCCGGAACCACATCTCAGACGTGGCAGAAACGTGTTCATGAGATGCTGGAACCACACCCCGAACAGACGGATACCACCTGCCAGAACCGCCTGAACCACCTGCGTGTTATGCCAGAACCACTTGGAGGACTCTCTGGGATGACCTGCCGGGCATGCCGGAACCACCTCTCAGATATGCCAGAACCACGTGCCAATGACCCCGGAAGCACCTGCCGAGCACGCCGGAACCACCTGCTCGACTGGCCAGAACCACCTGCCGGACGCGCAAAAGTCACCTGCCGGCTACGCCACAACCAGTTGGGGAACACTTCGGAATCACCTGCCGGGCTTGCTGGAACCACCTGCCGGTCATGCCAAAATCACCTGCCAACTACGCCAGTACCACTTGGCGGACACTGTGGAAACACCTGTCGGGCCGGCCGGAACCACATCTCAGACGTGCCAGAACCATGTGCATGAGATGCTGGAACCACACCCCGAACAGACGGAAAACACCTGCCACACCCGTCTGAACAACCTGTCGAGCACGCCAGAGCCACCTGCTCGACTCGCCGGAACCACCTACCTGACATGCCCAAATCACCAGCCGGGTATGCCAGAACCACTTGGCGGACACTCCGGAATCATCTGCCGGACATGCCGGAACCAGCTCTCAGACACACCAGAACCACGTGCCGGAGACGCCGGAAGCACCTGCTGAGCATACCGGAGCCTCCTGCTCGACTCGCCAGAAACACCTGTCGGACACGCCAAAATCACCTGCCGGGTACGCCAGAACCACCTGGCGGAAACTCCGAAATCACCTGTCGCGCATGCCGGAACCACCTCTCAGACGTGCCAGAACCATGTGGCGGACAGTCCGGAATCACCTGTTGGGCATGCGCAACCACCTCTGAGACGTACCAGAACCACATGCCGTGCAGGCTGGAACCACCTACCGGACAGACCGGAATCACCTTTCGGGCATGCCGGAACCACCTGTCAGATGTGCCAGAAACACGTGCCGGAGACGCCGGAAGCACCTGCCAAGCACGTTGGAACCACCTGCTCAACTCGCCTGAACCACCTGCCGGACATGCCAAAATCACCTGCCGACTATGCCAGAACCACTTGGCGAACACTCCGGAATCACTTGCCGGGCATGCAGGAACCACCTCTCAGACATGCCAGAACCCCGTGCCAATGACCCCGGAAGCACCAGCCGAGCACGCCGGAACCACCTGCTCGACTCGCCAGAACCACCTGCCGATCACGCAAAAATCACCTGCCGGCTACGCCACAACCAGTTGGTGAACACTTTGGAATCACCTGCCAGGCTTGCTGGAACCACCTGCCAGTCATGCCAAAATCAGCTGCCAACTACGCCAGAACCGCTTGGCGGACACTGCGGAAACACCTGTCGGGCCGGCTGGAACCACATCTCAGACGTGCCAGAACCATGTGCATGAGATGCTGGAACCACACCCCGAACAGACGGAAAACACCTGCCAGACCCGTCTGAACAACCTGCCGAGCACGCCGGAGCACCTGCTCGACTCGCCGGAACCACCTACCTGACATGCCCAAATCACCAGCCGGGTATGCCAGAACCACTTGGCGGACACTCCGGAATCATCTGCCGGACATGCCGGAACCAGCTCTCAGACACACCACAACCACGTGCCGGAGACGCCGGAAGCACCTGCCGAGCATGCCGGAGCCACCTGCTCGACTCGCCAGAAGCACCTGTCGGACACACCAAAATCACCTGCCGGGTATGCCAGAACCACCTGGCGGACACTACGGAATCACCTGCCGCGCATGCCGGAACCACCTCTCAGACGTGCCGGAAGCACGTGCCATGACGCCGGAAACACCTACCGGACAGACCGGAACCACCTGCCAAGAACGCCGGAGCCACCTGTTCGACTCGCTGGAACCACCTGCCGGACAGGCCAATATCAACTGCTGGCTATGCCAGAACCACCTGGGGGACAGTCCGGGATCACCTGCCAGCCATGGCGGAACCACCTCTCAGACATACCAGAACCACCTGCCGGAGAGGATGGAAACACGTCCTGGACAGACTGGAACCACCTGACGGCCATGCCTGAACCACCTGCCGAGCACGGCGGAACCACCTGCCGGACACGCCAAAATCACCTGCGGGCTACGCCAGAACCACTTGGACGACTCTCCGAAATGACCTGCCGGGCATGTTGGAACCACCTCTCAGACGTGCCAGAAGCACGTGGCGGACAGTCCGGAATCACCTGTTGAGCATACGCAACCACCTCTGACACGTACCAGAACCACGTGCCGTGCACGCCAGAACCACCTACCGGACAGACCGGAATCAACTTTTGGGCATGCCGGAACCACCAGTCAGATGTGCCAGAAACACGTGCCGGAGACGCCGGAAGCACCTGCCGAGCACGACGCAACCACCAGCTCAACTCGCCTGAACCACCTGCCGGACACGCCACAATCACCTGCCCGCTACACCAGCACCACTTCGGGGACAAGCCGGAATCACGTGAGGGGCATGCCGGCACAGCCTCTCAGACTGAACCTCGTGCCGGACACCACAGAACCACCTGCCAGACAGACCAGAACCACCTGCCGGACACGCCGGAACCACCGGCTCGACCCGCCGGAACGACCGCTGGACATGCAAAATCACCTGCCGGCTACGCCGGAAACACTTGGCGAACACTCCAGAATCACCTGCCGGGCATGCCGGAACCACCTCTCAGATATGCCAGAACCACGTGCCAATGATCCCGGAAGCACCTGCCGAGCAGGCCGGAACCACCTGCTCGACTCGCCAGAACCACCTGCCGGACACGCAAAAATCACCTGCCGGCTACGCCACAACCAGTTGGGCAACACTTCGGAATCACCTGCCGGGCTTGCTGGAACCACCTGCCGGTCATGCCAAAATCACCTGCCAACTACGCCAGTACCACTTGGCGGACACTGTGGAAACACCTGTCGGGCCGGCCGGAACCACATCTCAGACGTGCCAGATCCATGTGCATGAGATGCTGGAACCACACCCCGAACAGACGGAAATCACCTGCCAGACCCGTCTGAACAACCTGCCGAGCACGCCGGAGCCACCTGCTCGACTCGCCGGAACCACCAACCTGACATGCCCAAATCACCAGCCGGGTATGCCAGAACCACTTGGCGGACACTCCGGAATCATCTGCTGGACATGCCGGAACCAGCTCTCAGACACACCAGAACCACGTGCCGCAGACGCCGGAAGCACCTGTCGAGCATGCCGGAGCCACCTGCTCGACTCGCCAGAAACACCTGTCGGACACGCCAAAATCACCTGCCGGGTACGCCAGAACCACCTGGCGGACACTCCGAAATCACCTGTCGCGCATGCCGGAACCACCTCTCAGATGTGCCGGAAGCACGTGCCGGACACACCGGAATCACCTACCGGACAGACCGGAACCACCTGCCGAGCACGCCGGAGCCACCTGTTCGACTCGCTGGAACCACCTGCCGGACAGGCCAATATCAAATGCTGGCTATGCCAGAACCACCTGGGGGACGGTCCGGAATCACCTGCCAGCCATGGCGGAACCACCTCTCAGACGCACCAGAACCACCTGCCGGAGAAGCTGGAAACACGTCCTGGACGGTCTGGAACCACCTGCCGGCCAAGCCTGAACCACCTGCCAAGCACAACGGAACAACCTGCCAGACACGCCAAAATCACCTGCGTGTTATGCCAGAACCACTTGGAGGACTCTCTGGGATGACCTGCCGGGCATGCCGGAACCACCTCTCAGACGTGCCAGAACCATGTGGCGGACAGTCCGGAATCACCTGTTGGGCATGCGCAACCACCTCTGAGACGTACCAGAACCACATGCCGTGCAGGCTGGAACCACCTACCGGACAGACCGGAATCACCTTTCGGGCATGCCGGAACCACCTGTCAGATGTGCCAGAAACACGTGCCGGAGACGCCGGAAGCACCTGCCAAGCACGTTGGAACCACCTGCTCAACTCGCCTGAACCACCTGCCGGACATGCCAAAATCACCTGCCGACTATGCCAGAACCACTTGGCGAACACTCCGGAATCACTTGCCGGGCATGCAGGAACCACCTCTCAGACATGCCAGAACCCCGTGCCAATGACCCCGGAAGCACCAGCCGAGCACGCCGGAACCACCTGCTCGAATCGCCAGAACCACCTGCCGATCACGCAAAAATCACCTGCCGGCTACGCCAGAACCAGTTGGTGAACACTTTGGAATCACCTGCCAGGCTTGCTGGAACCACCTGCCAGTCATGCCAAAATCACCTGCCAACTACGCCAGAACCGCTTGGCGGACACTGCGGAAACACCTGTCGGGCCGGCTGGAACCACATCTCAGACGTGCCAGAAACGTGTTCATGAGATGCTGGAACCACACCCCGAACAGACGGATACCACCTGCCAGAACCGCCTGAACCACCTGCTGAGCACGCAGGAACCACCTGCTCGACTCACCGGTACCACCTCCCTGACACGCCAAAATCACCTGCTTGGTATGCCAGAACCACTTGGCGGACACTCCGGAATCATCTGCCGGACATGCCGGAACCAGCTCTTAGACACACCAGAAACAAGTGCCGGAGACGCCGGAAGCACCTGCCGAGCATGCCAGAGCCACCTGCTCGACTTGCCAGAAACACCTGCCGGACACGCCAAAATCACCTGCCGGGTATGCCAGAACCACCTGGCGGACACTCCGAAACCACCTGTCGCGCATGCCGGAACCACCTCTCACACGTGCCGGAAGCACGTGCCGGACATGCCGGAATCTCCTACCGGACAGACCGGAACCACCTGCCGAGCACACCGGAGCCACCCGTTCGACTCGATGGAACCACCTGCCGGACAGGCCAATATCAACTGCTGGCTATGCCAGAACCACCTGGGGGACGGTCCGGGATCACCTGCCAGCCATGGCGGAACCACCTCTCAGACGTACCAGAACCACCTGCCGGAGAAGCTGGAAACACGTCCTGGACAGACTGGAACCACGTGACGGCCATGCCTGAACCACCTGCCGAGCACGGCGGAACCACCTGCCGGACACGCCAAAATCACCTGCGGGCTACGCCAGAACCACTTGGACGACTCTCCGGGCATGTTGGAACCACCTCTCAGACGTGCCAGAAGCACGTGGCGGACAGTCCGGAATCACCTGTTGGGCATACGCAACCACCTCTGACACGTACCAGAACCACGTGCCGTGCACGCCGGAAACACCTACCGGACAGACCGGAATCACCTTTCGGGCATGCCGGAACCACCAGTCAGATGTGCCAGAAACACGTGCCGGAGACGCCGGAAGCACCTGCCGAGCACGTCGCAACCACCTGCTCAACTCGCCGGAACCACCTGCCGGACACGCCAAAATCACCTGCCCGCTACACCAGCACCACTTCGGGGACAAGCCGGAATCACGTGAGGGGCATGCCGGCACAGCCTCTCAGACTGAACCTCGTGCCGGACACCACAGAACCACCTGCCGGACAAACCGGAACCACCTGCCGGACACGCCGGAACCACCGGCTCGACCCGCCGGAACGACCGCTGGACATGCAAAATCACCTGCCGGCTACGCCGGAAACACTTGGCGAACACTCCGGAATCACCTGCCGGGCATGCCGGAACCACCTCTCAGATATGCCAGAACCACGTGCCAATGACCCCGGAAGCACCTGCCGAGCACGCCGGAACCACTTGCTCGACTCGCCAGAACCACCTGCCGGACACGCAAAAATCACCTGCCGGCTACGCCACAACCAGTTGGGGAACACTTCGGAATCACCTGCCGGGCTTGCTGGAACCACCAGCCGGTCATGCCAAAATCACCTGCCAACTACGCCAGTACCACTTGGCGGACACTGTGGAAACACCTGTCGGGCCGGCCGGAACCACATCTCAGACGTGCCAGATCCATGTGCATGAGATGCTGGAACCACACCACGAACAGACGGAAAACACCTGCCAGACCCGTCTGAACAACCTGCCGAGCACGCCGGAGCCACCTGCTCGACTCGCCGGAACCACCTACCTGACATGCCCAAATCACCAGCCGGGTATGCCAGAACCACTTGGCGGACACTCCGGAATCATCTGCCGGACATGCCGGAACCAGCTCTCAGACACACCAGAACCACGTGCCGGAGACGCCGGAAGCACCTGCCGAGCATGCCGGAGCCACCTGCTCGACTCGCCAGAACCACCTGCCGATCACGCAAAAATCAGGTGCCGGCTACGCCACAAGCAGTTGGTGAACACTTTGGAATCACCTGCCAGGCTTGCTGGAACCACCTGCCAGTCATGCCAAAATCACCTGCCAACTACGCCAGAACCGCTTGGCGGACACTGCGGAAACACCTGTCGGGCCGGCTGGAACCACATCTCAGACGTGCCAGAAACGTGTTCATGAGATGCTGGAACCACACCCCGAACAGACGGATACCACCTGCCAGAACCGCCTGAACCACCTGCTGAGCACGCCGGAACCACCTGCTCGACTCACCGGTACCACCTCCCTGACACGCCAAAATCACCTGCTGGGTATGCCAGAACCACTTGGCGGACACTCCGGAATCATCTGCCGGACATGCCGGAACCAGCTCTCAGACACACCAGAACCAAGTGCCGGAGACGCCGGAAGCACCTGCCGAGCATGCCGGAGCCACCTGCTCGACTCGCCAGAAACACCTGCCGGACACGCCAAAATCACCTGCCTGGTACGCCAGAACCACCTGGCGGACACTCCGAAACCACCTGTCGCGCATGCCGGAACCACCTCTCAGACGTGCCGGAAGCACGTGCCGGACACGCCGGAATCTCCTACCGGACAGACCGGAACCACCTGCCGAGCACGCCGGAGCCACCTGTTCGACTCGCTGGAACCACCTGCCGGACAGGCCAATATCAACTGCTGGCTATGCCAGAACCACCGGGGGGACGGTCCGGAATCACCTGCCAGCCATGGCGGAACCACCTCTCAGACGTACCAGAACCACCTGCCGGAGAAGCTGGAAACACGTCCTGGGCGGTCTGGAACCACCTGCCGGCCAAGCCTGAACCACCTGCCAAGCACAACGGAACAACCTGCCGGACACGCCAAAATCACCTGCGTGTTATGCCAGAACCACTTGGAGGACTCTCTGGGATGACCTGCCGGGCATGCCGGAACCACCTCTCAAACGTGCCAGAACCATGTGGCGGACAGTCCGGAATCACCTGTTGGGCATGCGCAACCACCTCTGAGACGTACCAGAACCACATGCCGTGCAGGCTGGAACCACCTACCGGACAGACCGGAATCACCTTTCGGGCATGCCGGAACCACCTGTCAGATGTGCCAGAAAAACGTGCCGGAGACGCCGGAAGCACCTGCCAAGCACGTTGGAACCACCTGCTCAACTCGCCTGAACCACCTGCCGGACATGCCAAAATCACCTGCCGACTATGCCAGAACCACTTGGCGAACACTCCGGAATCACTTGCCGGGCATGCAGGAACCACCTCTCAGACATGCCAGAACCCCGTGCCAATGACCCCGGAAGCACCAGCCGAGCACGCAGGAACCACCTGCTCGACTCGCCAGAACCACCTGCCGATCACGCAAAAATCACCTGCCGGCTACGCCACAACCAGTTGGTGAACACTTTGGAATCACCTGCCAGGCTTGCTGGAACCACCTGCCAGTCATGCCAAAATCACCTGCCAACTACGCCAGAACCGCTTGGCGGACACTGCGGAAACACCTGTCGGGCCGGCCGGAACCACATCTCAGACGTGGCAGAAACGTGTTCATGAGATGCTGGAACCACACCCCGAACAGACGGATACCACCTGCCAGAACCGCCTGAACCACCTGCGTGTTATGCCAGAACCACTTGGAGGACTCTCTGGGATGACCTGCCGGGCATGCCGGAACCACCTCTCAGACGTGCCAGAACCATGTGGCGGACAGTCCGGAATCACCTGTTGGGCATGCGCAACCACCTCTGAGACGTACCAGAACCACATGCCGTGCAGGCTGGAACCACCTACCGGACAGACCGGAATCACCTTTCGGGCATGCCGGAACCACCTGTCAGATGTGCCAGAAACACGTGCCGGAGACGCCGGAAGCACCTGCCAAGCACGTTGGAACCACCTGCTCAACTCGCCTGAACCACCTGCCGGACATGCCGAAATCACCTGCCGACTATGCCAGAACCACTTGGCGAACACTCCGGAATCACTTGCCGGGCATGCAGGAACCACCTCTCAGACATGCCAGAACCCCGTGCCAATGACCCCGGAAGCACCAGCCGAGCACGCCGGAACCACCTGCTCGACTCGCCAGAACCACCTGCCGATCACGCAAAAATCACATGCCGGCTACGCCACAACCAGTTGGTGAAAACTTTGGAATCACCTGCCAGGCTTGCTGGAACCACCTGCCAGTCATGCCAAAATCACCTGCCAACTACGCCAGAACCGCTTGGCGGACACTGCGGAAACACCTGTCGGGCCGGCCGGAACCACATCTCAGACGTGCCAGAACCATGTGCATGAGATGCTGGAACCACACCCCGAAAAGAGGGAAAACACCTGCCAGACCCGTCTGAACAACCTGCCGAGCACGCCGTAGCCACCTGCTCGACTCGCCGGAACCACCTACCTGACATGCCCAAATCACCAGCCGGGTATGCCAGAACCACTTGGCGGACACTCCGGAATCATCTGCCGGACATGCCAGAACCAGCTCTCAGACACACCACAACCACGTGCCGGAGACGCCGGAAGCACCTGCCGAGCATGCCGGAGCCACCTGCTCGACTCGCCAGAAACACCTGCCGGACACGCCAAAATCACCTGCCGGGTACGCCAGAACCACCTGGCGGACACTCCGAAATCACCTGTCGCGCATGCCGGAACAAATATCACACGTGCCGGAAGCACGTGCCGGTCACGCCGGAATCACCTACTGGACAGACCGGAACCACCTGCCGAGCACGCCGGAGCCACCTGTTCGACTCGCTGGAACCACCTGCCGGACAGGCCAATATCAACTGCTGGCTCTGCCGGAACCACCTGGGGGACAGTCCGGGATCACCTGCATGCCATGGCGGAACCACCTCTCAGACGTACCAGAACCACCTGCCGGAGAAGCTGGAAACACGTCCTGGACAGACTGGAACCACGTGACGGCCATGCCTGAACCACCTGCCGGACACGCCAAAATCTCCTAGGGGTACGCCAGAACCACTTGGACGACTCTCCGAAATGACCTGCCGGGCATGTTGGAACCACCTCTCAGACGTGCCAGAAGCACGTGGCGGACAGTCCGGAATCACCTGTTGGGCATACGCAACCACCTCTGACACGTACCAGAACCACGTGCCGTGCACGCCGGAAACACCTACCGGACAGACCGGAATCACCTTTCGGGCATGCCGGAACCACCAGTCAGATGTGCCAGAAACACGTGCCGGAGACGCCGGAAGCACCTGCCGAGCACGTCGCAACCACCTGCTCAACTCGCCGGAACCACCTGCCGGACACGCCAAAATCACCTGCCCGCTACACCAGCACCACTTCGGGGACAAGCCGGAATCACGTGAGGGGCATGCCGGCACAGCCTCTCAGACTGAACCTCGTGCCGGACACCAGAGAACCACCTGACGGGCAGACCGGAACCACCTGCCGGACACGCCGGAACCACCGGCTCGACCCGCCGGAACGACCGCTGTACATGCAGAATCACCTGCCGGCTACGCCGGAAACACTTGGCGAACACTCCGGAATCATCTGCCGGGCATGCCGGAACCACCTCTCAGATATGCCAGAACCACGTGCCAATGACCCCGGAAGCACCTGCCGAGCACGCCGGAACCACCTGCTCGACTGGCCAGAACCACCTGCCGGACGCGCAAAAGTCACCTGCCGGCTACGCCACAACCAGTTGGGGAACACTTCGGAATCACCTGCCGGGCTTGCTGGAACCACCTGCCGGTCATGCCAAAATCACCTGCCAACTACGCCAGTACCACTTGGCGGACACTGCGGAAACACCTGTCGGGCCGGCTGGAACCACATCTCAGACGTGCCAGAACCATGTGCATGAGATGCTGGAACCACACCCCGAACAGACGGAAAACACCTGCCAGACCCGTCTGAACAACCTGCCGAGCACGCCGGAGCACCTGCTCGACTCGCCGGAACCACCTACCTGACATGCCCAAATCACCAGCCGGGTATGCCAGAACCACTTGGCGGACACTCCGGAATCATCTGCCGGACATGCCGGAACCAGCTCTCAGACACACCACAACCACGTGCCGGAGACGCCGGAAGCACCTGCCGAGCATGCCGGAGCCACCTGCTCGACTCGCCAGAAGCACCTGTCGGACACGCCAAAATCACCTGCCGGGTATGCCAGAACCACCTGGCGGACACTACGGAATCACCTGCCGCGCATGCCGGAACCACCTCTCAGACGTGCCGGAAGCACGTGCCATGACGCCGGAAACACCTACCGGACAGACCGGAACCACCTGCCAAGAACGCCGGAGCCACCTGTTCGACTCGCTGGAACCACCTGAGGGACAGGCCAATATCAACTGCTGGCTATGCCAGAACCACCTGGGGGACAGTCCGGGATCACCTGCCAGCCATGGCGGAACCACCTCTCAGACATACCAGAACCACCTGCCGGAGAAGATGGAAACACGTCCTGGACAGACTGGAACCACCTGACGGCCATGCCTGAACCACCTGCCGAGCACGGCGGAACCACCTGCCGGACACGCCAAAATCACCTGCGGGCTACGCCAGAACCACTTGGACGACTCTCCGAAATGACCTGCCGGGCATGTTGGAACCACCTCTCAGACGTGCCAGAAGCACGTGGCGGACAGTCCGGAATCACCTGTTGAGCATACGCAACCACCTCTGACACGTACCAGAACCACGTGCCGTGCACGCCAGAACCACCTACCGGACAGACCGGAATCAACTTTTGGGCATGCCGGAACCACCAGTCACATGTGCCAGAAACACGTGCCGGAGACGCCGGAAGCACCTGCCGAGCACGACGCAACCACCAGCTCAACTCGCCTGAACCACCTGCCGGACACGCCACAATCACCTGCCCGCTACACCAGCACCACTTCGGGGACAAGCCGGAATCACGTGAGGGGCATGCCGGCACAGCCTCTCAGACTGAACCTCGTGCCGGACACCACAGAACCACCTGCCAGACAGACCAGAACCACCTGCCGGACACGCCGGAACCACCGGCTCGACCCGCCGGAACGACCGCTGGACATGCAAAATCACCTGCCGGCTACGCCGGAAACACTTGGCGAACACTCCAGAATCACCTGCCGGGCATGCCGGAACCACCTCTCAGATATGCCAGAACCACGTGCCAATGATCCCGGAAGCACCTGCCGAGCAGGCCGGAACCACCTGCTCGACTCGCCAGAACCACCTGCCGGACACGCAAAAATCACCTGCCGGCTACGCCACAACCAGTTGGGCAACACTTCGGAATCACCTGCCGGGCTTGCTGGAACCACCTGCCGGTCATGCCAAAATCACCTGCCAATTACGCCAGTACCACTTGGCGGACACTGTGGAAACACCTGTCGGGCCGGCCGGAACCACATCTCAGACGTGCCAGATCCATGTGCATGAGATGCTGGAACCACACCCCGAACAGACGGAAATCACCTGCCAGATCCGTCTGAACAACCTGCCGAGCACGCCGGAGCCACGTGCTCGACTCGCCGGAACCACCAACCTGACATGCCCAAATCACCAGCCGGGTATGCCAGAACCACTTGGCGGACACTCCGGAATCATCTGCTGGACATGCCGGAACCAGCTCTCAGACACACCAGAACCACGTGCCGCAGACGCCGGAAGCACCTGTCGAGCATGCCGGAGCCACCTGCTCGACTCGCCAGAAACAACTGTCGGACACGCCAAAATCACCTGCCGGGTACGCCAGAACCACCTGGCGGACACTCCGAAATCACCTGTCGCGCATGCCGGAACCACCTCTCAGATGTGCCGGAAGCACGTGCCGGACACACCGGAATCACCTACCGGACAGACCGGAACCACCTGCCGAGCACGCCGGAGCCACCTGTTCGACTCGCTGGAACCACCTGCCGGACAGGCCAATATCAAATGCTGGCTATGCCAGAACCACCTGGGGGACGGTCCGGAATCACCTGCCAGCCATGGCGGAGCCACCTCTCAGACGCACCAGAACCACCTGCCGGAGAAGCTGGAAACACGTCCTGGACGGTCTGGAACCACCTGCCGGCCAAGCCTGAACCACCTGCCAAGCACAACGGAACAACCTGCCGGACACGCCAAAATCACCTGCGTGTTATGCCAGAACCACTTGGAGGACTCTCTGGGATGACCTGCCGGGCATGCCGGAACCACCTCTCAGACGTGCCAGAACCATGTGGCGGACAGTCCGGAATCACCTGTTGGGCATGCGCAACCACCTCTGAGACGTACCAGAACCACATGCCGTGCAGGCTGGAACCACCTACCGGACAGACCGGAATCACCTTTCGGGCATGCCGGAACCACCTGTCAGATGTGCCAGAAACACGTGCCGGAGACGCCGGAAGCACCTGCCAAGCACGTTGGAACCACCTGCTCAACTCGCCTGAACCACCTGCCGGACATGCCAAAATCACCTGCCGACTATGCCAGAACCACTTGGCGAACACTCCGGAATCACTTGCCGGGCATGCAGGAACCACCTCTCAGACATGCCAGAACCCCGTGCCAATGACCCCGGAAGCACCAGCCGAGCACGCCGGAACCACCTGCTCGAATCGCCAGAACCACCTGCCGATCACGCAAAAATCACCTGCCGGCTACGCCACAACCAGTTGGTGAACACTTTGGAATCACCTGCCAGGCTTGCTGGAACCACCTGCCAGTCATGCCAAAATCACCTGCCAACTACGCCAGAACCGCTTGGCGGACACTGCGGAAACACCTGTCGGGCCGGCTGGAACCACATCTCAGACGTGCCAGAAACGTGTTCATGAGATGCTGGAACCACACCCCGAACAGACGGATACCACCTGCCAGAACCACCTGAACCACCTGCTGAGCACGCAGGAACCACCTGCTCGACTCACCGGTACCACCTCCCTGACACGCCAAAATCACCTGCTTGGTATGCCAGAACCACTTGGCGGACACTCCGGAATCATCTGCCGGACATGCCGGAACCAGCTCTTAGACACACCAGAAACAAGTGCCGGAGACGCCGGAAGCACCTGCCGAGCATGCCAGAGCCACCTGCTCGACTCGCCAGAAACACCTGCCGGACACGCCAAAATCACCTGCCGGGTATGCCAGAACCACCTGGCGGACACTCCGAAACCACCTGTCGCGCATGCCGGAACCACCTCTCACACGTGCCGGAAGCACGTGCCGGACATGCCGGAATCTCCTACCGGACAGACCGGAACCACCTGCCGAGCACACCGGAGCCACCTGTTCGACTCGATGGAACCACCTGCCGGACAGGCCAATATCAACTGCTGGCTATGCCAGAACCACCTGGGGGACGGTCCGGGATCACCTGCCAGCCATGGCGGAACCACCTCTCAGACGTACCAGAACCACCTGCCGGAGAAGCTGGAAACACGTCCTGGACAGACTGGAACCACGTGACGGCCATGCCTGAACCACCTGCCGAGCACGGCGGAACCACCTGCCGGACACGCCAAAATCACCTGCGGGCTACGCCAGAACCACTTGGACGACTCTCCGGGCATGTTGGAACCACCTCTCAGACGTGCCAGAAGCACGTGGCGGACAGTCCGGAATCACCTGTTGGGCATACGCAACCACCTCTGACACGTACCAGAACCACGTGCCGTGCACGCCGGAACCACCTACCGGACAGACCGGAATCAACTTTTGGGCATGCCGGAACCACCAGTCAGATGTGCCAGAAACACGTGCCGGAGACGCCGGAATCACCTGCCGAGCACGTCGCAACCACCTGCTCAACTCGCCTGAACCACCTGCTGGACACGCCAAAATCACCTGCCCGCTGCACCAGCACCACTTCGGGGACAAGCCGGAATCACGTGAGGGGCATGCCGGCACAGCCTCTCAGACTGAACCTCGTGCCGGACACCACAGAACCACCTGCCGGACAGACCGGAACCACCTGCCGGACACGCCGGAACCACCGGCTCGACCCGCCGGAACGACCGCTGGACATGCAAAATCACCTGCCGGCTACGCCGGAAACACTTGGCGAACACTCCGGAATCACCTGCCGGGCATGCCGGAACCACCTCTCAGATATGCCAGAACCACGTGCCAATGACCCCGGAAGCACCTGCCGAGCACGCCGGAACCACCTGCTCGACTCGCCAGAACCACCTGCCGGACACGCAAAAATCACCTGCCGGCTACGCCACAACCAGTTGGGCAACACTTCGGAATCACCTGCCCGGCTTGCTGGAACCACCTGCCAGTCATGCCAAAATCACCTGCCTACTACGCCAGTACCACTTGGCGGACACTGTGGAAACACCTGTCGGGCCGGCCGGAACCACATCTCAGACGTGCTAGAACCATGTGCATGAGATGCTGGAACCACACCCAAAAGAGACGGAAAACACCTGCCAGACGCGTCTGAACAACCTGCCGAGCACGCCGCAGCCACCTACCTGACATGCCCAAATCACCTGCCGGGTATGCCAGAACCACTTGGCGGACACTCCGGAATCATCTGCCGGACATGCCGGAACCAGCTCTCAGACACACCAGAACCATGTGCCGGAGACGCCGGAAGCACCTGCTGAGCATACCGGAGCCACCTGCTCAACTCGCCAGAAACACCTGTCGGACACGCCAAAATCACCTGCCGGGTACGCCAGAACCACCTGGCGGACACTCCGAAATCACCTGTCGCGCATGCCGGAACCACCTCTCAGACGTGCCGGAAGCACGTGCCGGACACGCCGGAATCACCTACCGGACAGACCGGAACCACCTGCCGAGCACGCCGGAGCCACCTGTTCGACTCGCTGGAACCACCTGCCGGACAGGCCAATATCAACTGCTGGCTATGCCAGAACCACCTGGGGGACGGTCCGGAATCACCTGCCAGCCATGGCGGAACCACCTCTCAGACGTACCAGAACCACCTGCCGGAGAAGCTGGAAACACGTCCTGGACAGTCTGGAACCACCTGCCGGCCAAGCCTGAACCACCTGCCAAGCACAACGGTATAACCTGCCGGACACGCCAAAATCGCCTGCGTGTTATGCCAGAACCACTTGGAGGACTCTCTGGGATGACCTGCCGGGCATGCCGGAACCACCTCTCAGACGTGCCAGAACCATGTGGCGGACAGTCCGGAATCACCTGTTGGGCATGCGCAACCACCTCTGAGACGTACCAGAACCACATGCCGTGCAGGCTGGAACCACCTACCGGACAGACCGGAATCACCTTTCGGGCATGCCGGAACCACCTGTCAGATCTGCCAGAAACACGTGCCGGAGACGCCGGAAGCACCTGCCAAGCACGTTGGAACCACCTGCTCAACTCGCCTGAACCACCTGCCGGACATGCCAAAATCACCTGCCGACTATGCCAGAACCACTTGGCGAACACTCCGGAATCACTTGCCGGGCATGCAGGAACCACCTCTCAGACATGCCAGAACCCCGTGCCAATGACCCCGGAAGCACCAGCCGAGCACGCCGGAACCACCTGCTCGACTCGCCAGAACCACCTGCCGATCACGCAAAAATCACCTGCCGGCTACGCCACAACCAGTTGGTGAACACTTTGGAATCACCTGCCAGGCTTGCTGGAACCACCTGCCAGTCATGCCAAAATCACCTGCCAACTACGCCAGAACCGCTTGGCGGACACTGCGGAAACACCTGTCGGGCCGGCTGGAACCACATCTCAGACGTGCCAGAAACGTGTTCATGAGATGCTGGAACCACACCCCGAACAGACGGATACCACCTGCCAGAACCGCCTGAACCACCTGCTGAGCACGCCGGAACCACCTGCTCGACTCACCGGTACCACCTTCCTGACACGCCAAAATCACCTGCTGGGTATGCCAGAACCACTTGGCGGACACTCCGGAATCATCTGCCGGACATGCCGGAACCAGCTCTCAGACACACCAGAACCACGTGCCGGAGACGCCGGAAGCACCTGCCGAGCACGCCGGAACCACCTCTCAGACGTGCCGGAAGCACGTGCCAGACACGCCGGAAACACCTACCGGACAGACCGGAACTACCTGCCAAGAACGCCGGAGCCACCTGTTCGACTCGCTGGAACCACCTGCCGCACAGGCCAATATCAACTGCTGGCTATGCCAGAACCACCTGGGGGACGGTCCGGGATCACCTGCCAGCCATGGCGGAACCACCTCTCAGACGTACCAGAACCACCTGCCGGAGAAGCTGGAAACACGTCCTGGACAGACTGGAACCACGTGACGGCCATGCCTGAACCACCTGCCAAGCACGGCGGAACCACCTGCCGGACACGCCAAAATCACCTGCGGGCTACGCCAGAACCACTTGGACGACTCTCCGAAATGACCTGCCGGGCATGTTGGAACCACCTCTCAGACGTGCCACAAGCACGTGGCGGACAGTCCGGCATCACCAGTTGCGCATACGCAACCACCTATGAGACGTACGAGAACCACGTGCCGTGCACGCCGGAACCACCTACCGGACAGACCGGAATCAACTTTTGGGCATGCAGGAACCACCAGTCAGATGTGCCAGAAACACGTGCCGGAGACGCCGGAAGCACCTGCCGAGCACGTCGCAACCACCTGCTCAACTCGCCTGAACCACCTGCCGGACACGCCAAAATCACCTGCCGGGTATGCCAGAACCACTTCGGGGAAAAGCCGGAATCACGTGAGGGGCATGCCGGCACAGCCTCTCAGACTGAACCTCGTGCCGGACACCACAGAACCACCTGCCGGACACGCCGGAACCACCGGCTCGACCCGCCGGAACGACCGCTGGACATGCAAAATCACCTGCCGGCTACGCCGGAAACACTTGGCGAACACTCCGGAATCACCTGCCGGGCATGCCGGAACCACCTCTCAGATATGCCAGAACCAGGTGCCAATGACCCCGGAAGCAGCTGCCGAGCACGCCGGAACCACCTGCTCGACTCGCCAGAACCACCTGCCGGACACGCAAAAATCACCTGCCGGCTTCGCCACAACCAGTTGGGGAACACTTCGGAATCACCTGCCGGGCTTGCTGGAACCACCTGCCGGTCATGCCAAAATCACCTGCCAACTACGCCAGTACCACTTGGCGGACACTGTGGAAACACCTGTCGGGCCGGCCGGAACCACATCTCAGACGTGCCAGAACCATGTGCATGAGATGCTGGAACCACACCCCGAACAGACGGAAAACACCTGCCAGACGCGTCTGAACAACCTGCCGAGCACGCCGGAGCCTCCTACCTGACATGCCCAAATCACCAGCCTGGTATGCCAGAACCACTTGGCGGACACTCCGGAATCATCTGCCGGACATGCCGGAACCAGCTCTCAGACACACCAGAACCACGTGCCGGAGACGCCGGAAGCACCTGCCGAGCATGCCGGAGCCACCTGCTCAACTCGCCAGAAACACCTGTCGGACACGCCAAAATCACCTGCCGGGTACGCCAGAACCACCTGGCGGACACTCCGAAATCACCTGTCGCGCATGCCGGAACCACCTCTCAGACGTGCCGGAAGCACGTGCCGGACACGCCGGAATCACCTACCGGACAGACCGGAACCACCTGCCGAGCACGCCGGAGCCACCTGTTCGACTCGCTGGAACCACCTGCCGGACAGGCCAATATCATCTGCTGGCTATGCCAGAACCACCTGGGGGACGGTCCGGAATCACCTGCCAGCCATGGCGGAACCACCTCTCAGACGTACCAGAACCACCTGCCGGAGAAGCTGGAAACACGTCCTGGGCAGTCTGGAACCACCTGCCGGCCAAGCCTGAACCACCTGCCAAGCACAACGGAACAACCTGCCGGACACGCCAAAATCGCCTGCGTGTTATGCCAGAACCACTTGGAGGACTCTCTGGGATGACCTGCCGGGCATGCCGGAACCACCTGTCAGACGTGCCAGAACCATGTGGCGGACAGTCCGGAATCACCTGTTGGGCATGCGCAACCACCTCTGAGACGTACCAGAACCACATGCCGTGCAGGCTGGAACCACCTACCGGACAGACCGGAATCACCTTTCGGGCATGCCGGAACCACCTGTCAGATGTGCCAGAAGCACGTGCCGGAGACGCCGGAAGCACCTGCCAAGCACGTTGGAACCACCTGCTCAACTCGCCTGAACCACCTGCCGGACATGCCAAAATCACCTGCCGACTATGCCAGAACCACTTGGCGAACACTCCGGAATCACTTGCCGGGCATGCAGGAACCACCTCTCAGACATGCCAGAACCCCGTGCCAATGACCCCGGAAGCACCAGCCGAGCACGCCGGAACCACCTGCTCGACTCGCCAGAACCACCTGCCGATCATGCAAAAATCACCTGCCGGCTACGCCACAACCAGTTGGTGAACACTTTGGAATCACCTGCCAGGCTTGCTGGAACCACCTGCCAGTCATGCCAAAATCACCTGCCAACTACGCCAGAACCGCTTGGCGGACACTGCGGAATCACCTGTCGGGCCGGCTGGAACCACATCTCAGACGTGCCAGAAACGTGTTCATGAGATGCTGGAACCACACCCCGAACAGACGGATACCACCTGCCAGAACCGCCTGAACCACCTGCTGAGCACGCCGGAACCACCTGCTCGACTCACCGGTACCACCTCCCTGACACGCCAAAATCACCTGCTGGGTATGCCAGAACCACTTGGCGGACACTCCGGAATCATCTGCCGGACATGCCGGAACCAGCTCTCAGACACACCAGAACCAAGTGCCGGAGACGCCGGAAGCACCTGCCGAGCATGCCGGAGCCACCTGCTCGACTCGCCAGAAACACCTGCCGGACACGCCAAAATCACCTGCCGGGTATGCCAGAACCACTTCGGGGACAAGCCGGAATCACGTGAGGGGCATGCCGGCACAGCCTCTCAGACTGAACCTGTGCCGGACACCACAGAACCACCTGCCGGACAGACCGGAACCACCTGCCGGACACGCCGGAACCACCGGCTCGACCCGCCGGAACGACCGCTGGACATGCAAAATCACCTGCCGGCTACGCCGGAAACACTTGGCGAACACTCCGGAATCACCTGCCGGGCATGCCGGAACCACCTCTCAGATATGCCAGAACCACGTGCCAATGACCCCGGAAGCAGCTGCCGAGCACGCCGGAACCACCTGCTCGACTCGCCAGAACCACCTGCCGGACACGCAAAAATCACCTGCCGGCTACGCCACAACCAGTTGGGGAACACTTCGGAATCACCTGCCGGGCTTGCTGGAACCACCTGCCGGTCATGCCAAAATCACCTGCCAACTACGCCAGTACCACTTGGCGGACACTGTGGAAACACCTGTCGGGCCGGCCGGAACCACATCTCAGACGTGCCAGAACCATGTGCATGAGATGCTGGAACCACACCCCGAACAGACGGAAAACACCTGCCAGACCCGTCTGAACAACCTGCCGAGCACGCCGGAGCCACCTACCTGACATGCCCAAATCACCAGCCGGGTATGCCAGAACCACTTGGCCGACACTCCGGAATCATCTGCCGGACATGCCGGAACCAGCTCTCAGACACACCAGAACCACGTGCCGGAGACGCCGGAAGCACCTGCCGAGCATGCTGGAGCCATCTGCTCGACTCGCCAGAAACACCTGCCGGACACGCCAAAATCACCAGCCGGGTATGCCAGAACCACTTGGCGGACACTCCGGAATCATCTGCAGGACATGCCGGAACCAGCTCTCAGACACACCAGAACCACGTGCCGGAGACGCCGGAATCACCTGCCGAGCATGCCGGAGCCACCTGCTCGACTCGCCAGAAACACCTGCCGGACACGCCAAAATCACCCGCCGGGTACGCCAGAACCACCTAGCGGACACTCCGAAACCACCTGTCGCGCGTGCCGGAACCACCTCTCAGACGTGCCGGAAGCACGTGCCGGACACGCCGGAATCTCCTATCGGACAGACCGGAACCACCTGCCGAGCACGCCGGAGCCACCTGTTCGACTCGCTGGAACCACCTGCCGGACAGGCCAATATCAACTGCTGGCTATGCCAGAACCACCTGGGGGACGGTCCGGAATCACCTGCCAGCCATGGCGGAACCACCTCTCAGACGTACCAGAACCACCTGCCGGAGAAGCTGGAAACACGTCCTGGGCCGTCTGGAACCACCTGCCGGCCATGCCTGAACCACCTGCCAAGCACAACGGAACAACCTGCCAGACACGCCAAAATCACCTGCGTGTTATGCCAGAACCACTTGGAGGACTCTCTGGGATGACCTGCCGGGCATGCCGGAACCACCTCACAGACGTGCCAGAACCATGTGGCGGACAGTCCGGAATCACCTGTTGGGCATGCGCAACCACCTCTGAGACGTACCAGAACCACATGCCGTGCAGGCTGGAACCACCTACCGGACAGACCGGAATCACCTTTCGGGCATGCCGGAACCACCTGTCAGATGTGCCACAAACACGTGCCGGAGACGCCCGAAGCACCTGTCAAGCACGTTGGAACCACCTGCTCAACTCGCCTGAACCACCTGCCGGACATGCCAAAATCACCTGCCGACTATGCCAGAACCACTAGGCGAACACTCCGGAATCACTTGCCGGGCATGCAGGAACCACCTCTCAGACATGCCAGAACCCCGTGCCAATGACCCCGGAAGCACCAGCCGAGCATGCCGGAACCACCTGCTCGACTCGCCAGAACCACCTGCCGATCACGCAAAAATCACCTGCTGGCTACGCCACAACCAGTTGGTGAACACTTTGGAATCACCTGCCAGGCTTGCTGGAACCACCTGCCAGTCATGCCAAAATCACCTGCCAACTACGCCAGAACCGCTTGGCGGACACTGCGGAAACACCTGTCGGGCCGGCTGGAACCACATCTCAGACGTGCCAGAAACGTGTTCATGAGATGCTGGAACCACACCCCGAACAGACGGATACCACCTGCCAGAACCGCCTGAACCACCTGCTGAGCACGCCGGAACCACCTGCTCGACTCACCGGTACCACCTCCCTGACACGCCAAAATCACCTGCTGGGTATGCCAGAACCACTTGGCGGACACTCCGGAATCATCTGCCGGACATGCCGGAACCAGCTCTCAGACACACCAGAACCAAGTGCCGGAGACGCCGGAAGCACCTGCCGAGCATGCCGGAGCCACCTGCTCGACTCGCCAGAAACACCTGCCGGACACGCCAAAATCACCTGCCGGGTACGCCAGAACCTCCTGGCGGACACTACGGAATCACCTGCCGCGCATGCCGGAACCACCTCTCAGACGTGCCGGAAGCACGTGCCAGACACGCCGGAAACACCTACCGGACAGACCGGAACCACCTGCCAAGCACGCCGGAGCCACCTGTTCGACTCGCTGGAACCACCTGCCGGACAGGCCAATATCAACTGCTGGCTATGCCAGAACCACCTGGGGGACAGTCCGGGATCACCTGCCAGCCATGGCGGAACCACCTCTCAGACGTACCAGAACCACCTGCCGGAGAAGCTGGAAACACGTCCTGGACAGACTGGAACCACGTGACGGCCATGCCTGAACCACCTGCCGAGCACGGCGGAACCACCTGCCGGACACGCCAAAATCACCTGCGGGCTACGCCAGAACCACTTGGACGACTCTCCGGGCATGTTGGAACCACCTCTCAGACGTGCCAGAAGCACGTGGCGGACAGTCCGGAATCACCTGTTGGGCATAGGCCACCACCTCTGACACGTACCAGAACCACGTGCCGTGCACGCCGGAACCACCTACCGGACAGACCGGAATCAACTTTTGGGCATGCCGGAACCACCAGTCAGATGTGCCAGAAACACGTGCCGGAGACGCCGGAAGCACCTGCCGAGCACGTCGCAACCACCTGCTCAACTCGCCTGAACCACCTGCCGGACACGCCAAAATCACCTGCCCGCTACACCAGCACCACTTCGGGGACAAGCCGGAATCACGTGAGGGGCATGCCGGCACAGCCTCTCAGACTGAACCTCGTGCCGGACACCACAGAACCACCTGCCGGACAGACCGGAACCACCTGCCGGACACGCCGGAACCACCGGCTCGACCCGCCGGAACGACCGCTGGACATGCAAAATCACCTGCCGGCTACGCCGGAAACACTTGGCGAACACTCCGGAATCACCTGCCGGGCATGCCGGAACCACCTCTCAGATATGCCAGAACCACGTGCCAATGACCCCGGAAGCACCTGCCGAGCACACCGGAACCACCTGCTCGACTCGCCAGAACCACCTGCCGGACACGCAAAAGTCACCTGCCGGCTACGCCACAACCAGTTGGGGAACACTTCGGAATCACCTGCCGGGCTTGCTGGAACCACCTGCCGGTCATGCCAAAATCACCTGCCAACTACGCCAGTACCACTTGGCGGACACTGTGGAAACACCTGTCGGGCCGGCCGGAACCACATCTCAGACGTGCCAGAACCATGTGCATGAGATGCTGGAACCACACCCCGAACAGACGGAAAACACCTGCCAGACCCGTCTGAACAACCTGACGAGCACGCCGGAGCCACCTGCTCGACTCGCCGGAACCACCTACCTGACATGCCCAAATCACCAGCCGGGTATGCCAGAACCACTTGGCGGACACTCCGGAATCATCTGCCGGACATGCCGGAACCAGCTCTCAGACACACCAGAACCAAGTGCCGGAGACGCCGGAAGCACCTGCCGAGCATGCCGGAGCCACCTGCTCGACTCGCCAGAAACACCTGCCGGACACGCCAAAATCACCTGCCGGGTACGCCAGAACCTCCTGGCGGACACTACGGAATCACCTGCCGCGCATGCCGGAACCACCTCTCAGACGTGCCGGAAGCACGTGCCAGACACGCCGGAAACACCTACCGGACAGACCGGAACCACCTGCCAAGCACGCCGGAGCCACCTGTTCGACTCACTGGAACCACCTGCCGGACAGGCCAATATCAACTGCTGGCTATGCCAGAACCACCTGGGGGACAGTCCGGGATCACCTGCCAGCCATGGCGGAACCACCTCTCAGGCGTACCAGAACCACCTGCCGGAGAAGCTGGAAACACGTCCTGGACAGACTGGAACCACGTGACGGCCATGCCTGAACCACCTGCCGAGCACGGCGGAAACACCTGCCGGACACGCCAAAATCACCTGCGGGCTACGCCAGAACCACTTGGACGACTCTCCGGGCATGTTGGAACCACCTCTCAGACGTGCCAGAAGCACGTGGCGGACAGTCCGGAATCACCTGTTGGGCATAGGCCACCACCTCTGACACGTACCAGAACCACGTGCCGTGCACGCCGGAAACACCTACCGGACAGACCGGAATCAACTTTTGGGCATGCCGGAACCACCAGTCAGATGTGCCAGAAACACGTGCCGGAGACGCCGGAAGCACCTGCCGAGCACGTCGCAACCACCTGCTCAACTCGCCTGAACCACCTGCCGGACATGCCAAAATCACCTGCCAACTACGCCAGTACCACTTGGCGGACACTGTGGAAACACCTGTCGGGCCGGCCGGAACCACATCTCAGACGTGCCAGAACCATGTGCATGAGATGCTGGAACCACACCCCGAACAGACGGAAAACACCTGCCAGACCCGTCTGAACAACCTGCCGAGCACGCCGGAGCCACCTGCTCGACTCGCCGGAACCACCTACCTGACATGCCCAAATCACCAGCCGGGTATGCCAGAACCACTTGGCGGACACTCCGGAATCATCTGCCGGACATGCCGGAACCAGCTCTCAGACACACCAGAACCACGTGCCGGAGACGCCGGAAGCACCTGCCGAGCATGCCGGAGCCACCTGCTCGACTCGCCAGAAACACCTGCCGGACACGCCAAAATCACCTGCCGGGTATGCCAGAACCACCTGGCGGACACTACGGAATCACCTGCCGCGCATGCCGGAACCACCTCTCAGACGTGCCGGAAGCACGTGCCAGACACGCCGGAAACACCTACCGGACAGACCGGAACCACCTGCCAAGCACGCCGGAGCCACCTGTTCGACTCGCTGGAACCACCTGCCGGACAGGCCAATATCAACTGCTGGCTATGCCAGAACCACCTGGGGGACAGTCCGGGATCACCTGCCAGCCATGGCGGAACCACCTCTCAGACGTACCAGAACCACCTGCCGGAGAAGCTGGAAACACGTCCTGGACAGACTGGAACCACGTGACGGCCATGCCTGAACCACTGCCGAGCACGGCGGAACCACCTTCCGGACACGCCAAAATCACCTGCGGGCTACGCCAGAACCACTTGGACGACTCTCCGGGCATGTTGGAACCACCTCTCAGACGTGCCAGAAGCACGTGGCGGACAGTCCGGAATCACCTGTTGGGCATAGGCAACCACCTCTGACACGTACCAGAACCACGTGCCGTGCACGCCGGAACCACCTACCGGACAGACCGGAATCAACTTTTGGGCATGCCGGAACCACCAGTCAGATGTGCCAGAAACACGTGCCGGAGACGCCGGAAGCACCTGCCGAGCACGTCGCAACCACCTGCTCAACTCGCCTGAACCACCTGCCGGACACGCCAAAATCACCTGCCCGCTACACCAGCACCACTTCGGGGACAAGCCGGAATCACGTGAGGGGCATGCCGGCACAGCCTCTCAGACTGAACCTCGTGCCGGACACCACAGAACCACCTGCCGGACAGACCGGAACCACCTGCCGGACACGCCGGTACCACCGGCTCGACCCGCCGGAACGACCGCTGGACATGCAAAATCACCTGCCGTCTACGCCGGAAACACTTGGCGAACACTCCGGAATCACCTGCCGGGCATGCCGGAACCACCTCTCAGACATGCCAGAACCACGTGCCAATGACCCCGGAAGCACCTGCCGAGCACACCGGAACCAACTGCTCGACTCGCCAGAACCACCTGCCGGACACGCAAAAGTCACCTGCCGGCTACGCCACAACCAGTTGGGGAACACTTCGGAATCACCTGCCGGGCTTGCTGGAACCACCTGCCGGTCATGCCAAAATCACCTGCCAACTACGCCAGTACCACTTGGCGGACACTGTGGAAACACCTGTCGGGCCGGCCGGAACCACATCTCAGACGTGCCAGAACCATGTGCATGAGATGCTGGAACCACACCCCGAACAGACGGAAAACACCTGCCAGACCCGTCTGAACAACCTGCCGAGCACGCCGGAGCCACCTGCTCGACTCGCCGGAACCACCTACCTGACATGCCCAAATCACCAGCCGGGTATGCCAGAACCACTTGGCGGACACTCCGGAATCATCTGCCGGACATGCCGGAACCAGCTCTCAGACACACCAGAACCACGTGCCGGAGACGCCGGAAGCACCTGCCGAGCATGCCGGAGCCACCTGCTCAACTCGCCAGAAACACCTGTCGGACACGCCAAAATCACCTGCCGGGTATGCCAGAACCACTTCGGGGACAAGCCGGAATCACGTGAGGGGCATGCCGGCACAGCCTCTCAGACTGAACCTCGTGCCGGACACCACAGAACCACCTGCCGGACAGACCGGAACCACCTGCCGGACACGCCGGAACCACCGGCTCGACCCGCCGGAACGACCGCTGGACATGCAAAATCACCTGCCGGCTACGCCGGAAACACTTGGCGAACACTCCGGAATCACCTGCCGGGCATGCCGGAACCACCTCTCAGATATGCCAGAACCACGTTCCAATGACCCCGGAAGCACCTGCCGAGCACGCCGGAACCACCTGCTCGACTCGCCAGAACCACCTGCCGGACACGCAAAAATCACCTGCCGGCTACGCCACAACCAGTTGGGGAACATTTCGGAATCACCTGCCTGGCTTGCTGGAACCACCTGCCGGTCATGCCAAAATCACCTGCCAACTACGCCAGTACCACTTGGCGGACACTGTGGAAACACCTGTCGGGCCGGCCGGAACCACATCTCAGACGTGCCAGAACCATGTGCATGAGATGCTGGAACCACACCCCGAACAGACGGAAAACACCTGGAAGACCCGTCTGAACAACCTGCCGAGCACGCCGGAGCCACCTGCTCGACTCGCCGGAACCACCTACCTGACATGCCCAAATCGCCAGCCGGGTATGCCAGAACCACTTGGCGGACACTCCGGAATCATCTGCCGGACATGCCGGAACCAGCTCTCAGACACACCACAACCACGTGCCGGAGACGCCGGAAGCACCTGCCGAGCATGCCGGAGCCACCTGCTCGACTCGCCAGAAACACCTGTCGGACACGCCAAAATCACCTGCCGGGTACGCCAGAACCACCTGGCGGACATTCCGAAACCACCTGTCGTGCATGCCGGAACCACCTGTCAAACGTGCCGGAAGCACGTGCCGGACACGCCGGAATCACCTACCGGACAGACCGGAACCACCTGCCGAGCACGCCGCAGCCACCTGTTCGACTCGCTGGAACCACCTGCCGGGCAGGCCAATATCAACTGCTGGCTATGCCAGAACCACCTGGGGGACGGTCCGGAATCACCTGCCAGCCATGGCGGAACCACCTCTCAGACGTACCAGAACCACCTGCTGGAGAAGCTGGAAACACGTCCTGGACAGTCTGGAACCACCTGCCGGCCAAGCCTGAACCACCTGCCAAGCACAACGGAACAACCTGCCAGACACGCCAAAATCACCTGCGTGTTATGCCAGAACCACTTGGAGGACTCTCTGGGATGACCTGCCGGGCATGCCGGAACCACCTCTCAGACGTGCCAGAAACATGTGGCGGACAGTCCGGAATCACCTGTTGGGCATGCGCAACCACCTCTGAGACGTACCAGAACCACATGCCGTGCAGGCTGGAACCACCTACCGGACAGACCGGAATCACCTTTCGGGCATGCCGGAACCACCTGTCAGATGTGCCAGAAACACGTGCCGGAGACGCCGGAAGCACCTGCCAAGCACGTTGGAACCACCTGCTCAACTCGCCTGAACCACCTGCCGGACATGCCAAAATCACCTGCCGACTATGCCAGAACCACTTGGCGAACACTCCGGAATCACTTGCCGGGCATGCAGGAACCACCTCTCAGACATGCCAGAACCCCGTGCCAATGACCCCGGAAGCACCAGCCGAGCACGCCGGAACCACCTGCTCGACTCGCCAGAACCACCTGCCGATCACGCAAAAATCACCTGCTGGCTACGCCACAACCAGTTGGTGAACACTTTGAATCACCTGCCAGGCTTGCTGGAACCACCTGCCAGTCATGCCAAAATCACCTGCCAACTACGCCAGAACCGCTTGGCGGACACTGCGGAAACACATGTCGGGCCGGCTGGAACCACATCTCAGACGTGCCAGAAACGTGTTCATGAGATGCTGGAACCACACCCAAACAGACGGATACCACCTGCCAGAACCGCCTGAACCACCTGCTGAGCACGCCGGAACCACCTGCACGACTCACCGGTACCACCTCCCTGACACGCCAAAATCACCTGCTGGGTATGCCAGAACCACTTGGCGGACACTCCGGAATCATCTGCCGGACATGCCGGAACCAGCTCTCAGACACACCAGAAACAAGTGCCGGAGACGCCGGAAGCACCTGCCGAGCATGCCAGAGCCACCTGCTCGACTTGCCAGAAACACCTGCCGGACACGCCAAAATCACCTGCCGGGTATGCCAGAACCACCTGGCGGACACTACGGAACCACCTGTCGCGCATGCCGGAACCACCTCTCACACGTGCCGGAAGCACGTGCCGGACACGCCGGAAACACCTACCGGACAGACCGGAACCACCTGCCAAGCACGCCGGAGCCACCTGTTCGACTCGCTGGAACCACCTGCCGGACAGGCCAATATCAACTGCTGGCTATGCCAGAACCACCTGGGGGACAGTCCGGGATCACCTGCCAGCCATGGCGGAACCACCTCTCAGACGTACCAGAACCACCTGCCGGAGAAGCTGGAAACACGTCCTGGACAGACTGGAACCACGTGACGGCCATGCCTGAACCACCTGCCGAGCACGGCGGAACCACCTTCCGGACACGCCAAAATCACCTGCGGGCTACGCCAGAACCACTTGGACGACTCTCCGGGCATGTTGGAACCACCTCTCAGACGTGCCAGAAGCACGTGGCGGACAGTCCGGAATCACCTGTTGGGCATACGCAACCACCTCTGACACGTACCAGAACCACGTGCCGTGCACGCCGGAAACACCTACCGGACAGACCGGAATCACCTTTTGGGCATGCCGGAACCACCAGTCAGATGTGCCAGAAACACGTGCCGGAGACGCCGGAAGCACCTGCCGAGCACGTCGCAACCACCTGCTCAACTCGCCTGAACCACCTGCCGGACACGCCAAAATCACCTGCCCGCTACACCAGCACCACTTCGGGGACAAGCCGGAATCACGTGAGGGGCATGCCGGCACAGCCTCTCAGACTGAACCTCGTGCCGGACACCACAGAACCACCTGCCGGACAAACCGGAACCACCTGCCGGACACGCCGGAACCACCGGCTCGACCCGCCGGAACGACCGCTGGACATGCAAAATCACCTGCCGGCTACGCCGGAAACACTTGGCGAACACTCCGGAATCACCTGCCGGGCATGCCGGAACCACCTCTCAGATATGCCAGAACCACGTGCCAATGACCCCGGAAGCACCTGCCGAGCACGCCGGAACCACCTGCTCGACTCGCCAGAACCACCTGCCGGACACGCAAAAATCACCTGCCGGCTACGCCACAACCAGTTGGGGAACACTTCGGAATCACCTGCCGGGCTTGCTGGAACCACCAGCCGGTCATGCCAAAATCACCTGCCAACTACGCCAGTACCACTTGGCGGACACTGTGGAAACACCTGTCGGGCCGGCCGGAACCACATCTCAGACGTGCCAGAACCATGTGCATGAGATGCTGGAACCACACCCCGAACAGACGGAAAACACCTGCCAGACCCGTCTGAACAACCTGCCGAGCACGCCGGAGCCACCTGCTCGACTCGCCGGAACCACCTACCTGACATGCCCAAATCACCAGCCGGGTATGCCAGAACCACTTGGCGGACACTCCGGAATCATCTGCCGGACATGCCGGAACCAGCTCTCAGACACACCAGAACCACGTGCCGGAGACGCCGGAAGCACCTGCCGAGCATGCCGGAGCCACCTGCTCGACTCGCCAGAAACACCTGTCGGACACACCAAAATCACCTGCCGGGTACGCCAGAACCACCTGGCGGACACTCCGAAATCACCTGTCGCGCATGCCGGAACCACCTCTCAGACGTGCCGGAAGCACGTGCCGGACACGCCGGAATCACCTACCGGACAGACCGGAACCACCTGCCGAGCACGCCGGAGCCACCTGTTCGACTCGCTGGAACCACCTGCCGGACAGGCCAATATCAACTGCTGGCTATGCCAGAACCACCTGGGGGACGGTCCGGAATCACCTGCCAGCCATGGCGGAACCACCTCTCAGACGTACCAGAACCACCTGCCGGAGAAGCTGGAAACACGTCCTGGACGGTCTGGAACCACCTGCCGGCCAAGCCTGAACCACCTGCCAAGCACAACGGAACAACCTGCCGGACACGCCAAAATCACCTGCGTGTTATGCCAGAACCACTTGGAGGACTCTCTGGGATGACCTGCCGGGCATGCCGGAACCACCTCTCAGACGTGCCAGAACCATGTGGCGGACAGTCCGGAATCACCTGTTGGGCATGCGCAACCACCTCTGAGACGTACCAGAACCACATGCCGTGCAGGCTGGAACCACCTACCGGACAGACCGGAATCACCTTTCGGGCATGCCGGAACCACCTGTCAGATGTGCCAGAAACACGTGCCGGAGACGCCGGAAGCACCTGCCAAGCACGTTGGAACCACCTGCTCAACTCGCCTGAACCACCTGCCGGACATGCCAAAATCACCTGCCGACTATGCCAGAACCACTTGGCGAACACTCCGGAATCACTTGCCGGGCATGCAGGAACCACCTCTCAGACATGCCAGAACCCCGTGCCAATGACCCCGGAAGCACCAGCCGAGCACGCCGGAACCACCTGCTCGACTCGCCAGAACCACCTGCCGATCACGCAAAAATCACCTGCCGGCTACGCCACAACCAGTTGGTGAACACTTTGGAATCACCTGCCAGGCTTGCTGGAACCACCTGCCAGTCATGCCAAAATCACCTGCCAACTACGCCAGAACCACTTGGCGGACACTGTGGAAACACCTGTCGGGCCGGCCGGAACCACATCTCAGACGTGCCAGAAACGTGTTCATGAGATGCTGGAACCACACCCCGAACAGACGGATACCACCTGCCAGACCCGCCTGAACCACCTGCGTGTTATGCCAGAACCACTTGGAGGACTCTCTGGGATGACCTGCCGGGCATGCCGGAACCACCTCTCAGACGTGCCAGAACCATGTGGCGGACAGTCCGGAATCACCTGTTGGGCATGCGCAACCACCTCTGAGACGTACCAGAACCACATGCCGTGCAGGCTGGAACCACCTACCGGACAGACCGGAATCACCTTTCGGGCATGCCGGAACCACCTGTCAGATGTGCCAGAAACACGTGCCGGAGACGCCGGAAGCACCTGCCAAGCACGTTGGAACCACCTGCTCAACTCGCCTGAACCACCTGCCGGACATGCCAAAATCACCTGCCGACTATGCCAGAACCACTTGGCGAACACTCCGGAATCACTTGCCGGGCATGCAGGAACCACCTCTCAGACATGCCAGAACCCCGTGCCAATGACCCCGGAAGCACCAGCCGAGCACGCCGGAACCACCTGCTCGACTCGCCAGAACCACCTGCCGATCACGCAAAAATCACGTGCCGGCTACGCCACAACCAGTTGGTGAACACTTTGGAATCACCTGCCAGGCTTGCTGGAACCACCTGCCAGTCATGCCAAAATCACCTGCCAACTACGCCAGAACCGCTTGGCGGACACTGCGGAAACACCTGTCGGGCCGGCCGGAACCACATCTCAGACGTGCCAGAAACGTGTTCATGAGATGCTGGAACCACACCCCGAACAGACGGATACCACCTGCCAGAACCGCCTGAACCACCTGCCGAGCACGCCGGAACCACCTGCTCGACTCACCGGTACCACCTCCCTGACACGCCAAAATCACCTGCTGGGTATGCCAGAACCACTTGGCGGACACTCCGGAATCATCTGCCGGACATGCCGGAACCAGCTCTCAGACACACCAGAACCAAGTGCCGGAGACGCCGGAAGCACCTGCCGAGCATGCCGGAGCCACCTGCTCGACTCGCCAGAAACACCTGCCGGACACGCCAAAATCACCTGCCGGGTACGCCAGAACCACCTGGCGGACACTCCGAAATCACCTGTCGCGCATGCCGGAACCAATCTCACACGTGCCGGAAGCACGTGCCGGTCACGCCGGAATCACCTACTGGACAGACCGGAACCACCTGCCGAGCACGCCGGAGCCACCTGTTCGACTCGCTGGAACCACCTGCCGGACAGGCCAATATCAACTGCTGGCTCTGCCGGAACCACCTGGGGGACAGTCCGGGATCACCTGCCATGCCATGGCGGAACCACCTCTCAGACGTACCAGAACCACCTGCCGGAGAAGCTGGAAACACGTCCTGGACAGACTGGAACCACGTGACGGCCATGCCTGAACCACCTGCCGGACACGCCAAAATCTCCTAGCGGGTACGCCAGAACCACTTGGACGACTCTCCGAAATGACCTGCCGGGCATGTTGGAACCACCTCTCAGACGTGCCAGAAGCACGTGGCGGACAGTCCGGAATCACCTGTTGGGCATACGCAACCACCTCTGACACGTACCAGAACCACGTGCCGTGCACGCCGGAAACACCTACCGGACAGACCGGAATCACCTTTCGGGCATGCCGGAACCACCAGTCAGATGTGCCAGAAACACGTGCCGGAGACGCCGGAAGCACCTGCCGAGCACGTCGCAACCACCTGCTCGAACTCGCCGGAACCACCTGCCGGACACGCCAAAATCACCTGCCCGCTACACCAGCACCACTTCGGGGACAAGCCGGAATCACGTGAGGGGCATGCCGGCACAGCCTCTCAGACTGAACCTCGTGCCGGACACCACAGAACCACCTGCCGGACAGACCGGAACCACCTGCCGGACACGCCGGAACCACCGGCTCGACCCGCCGGAACGACCGCTGGACATGCAAAATCACCTGCCGGCTACGCCGGAAACACTTGGCGAACACTCCGGAATCACCTGCCGGGCATGCCGGAACCACCTCTCAGATATGCCAGAACCACGTGCCAATGACCCCGGAAGCACCTGCCGAGCACGCCGGAACCACCTGCTCGACTCGCCAGAACCACCTGCCGGACACGCAAAAGTCACCTGCCGGCTACGCCACAACCAGTTGGGGAACACTTCGGAATCACCTGCCGGGCTTGCTGGAACCACCTGCCGGTCATGCCAAAATCACCTGCCAACTACGCCAGTACCACTTGGCGGACACTGTGGAAACACCTGTCGGGCCGGCCGGAACCACATCTCAGACGTGCCAGAACCATGTGCATGAGATGCTGGAACCACACCCCGAACAGACGGAAAACACCTGCCAGACCCGTCTGAACAACCTGCCGAGCACGCCGGAGCCACCTGCTCGACTCGCCGGAACCACCTACCTGACATGCCCAAATCACCAGCCGGGTATGCCAGAACCACTTGGCGGACACTCCGGAATCATCTGCCGGACATGCCGGAACCAGCTCTCAGACACACCAGAACCACGTGCCGGAGACGCCGGAAGCACCTGCCGAGCATGCCGGAGCCACCTGCTCAACTCGCCAGAAACACCTGTCGGACACGCCAAAATCACCTGCCGGGTACGCCAGAACCACCTGGCGGACACTCCGAAATCACCTGTCGCGCATGCCGGAACCACCTCTCAGACGTGCCGGAAGCACGTGCCGCACACGCCGGAATCACCTACCGGACAGACCGGAACCACCTGCCGAGCACGCCGGAGCCACCTGTTCGACTCGCTGGAACCACCTGCCGGACAGGCCAATATCAACTGCTGGCTATGCCAGAACCACCTGGGGGACGGTCCGGAATCACCTGCCAGCCATGGCGGAACCACCTCTCAGACGTACCAGAACCACCTGCCGGAGAAGCTGGAAACACGTCCTGGACAGTCTGGAACCACCTGCCGGCCAAGCCTGAACCACCTGCCAAGCACAACGGAATAACCTGCCGGACACGCCAAAATCACCTGCGTGTTATGCCAGAACCACTTGGAGGACTCTCTGGGATGACCTGCCGGGCATGCCGGAACCACCTCTCAGACGTGCCAGAACCATGTGGCGGACAGTCCGGAATCACCTGTTGGGCATGCGCAACCACCTCTGAGACGTACCAGAACCACATGCCGTGCAGGCTGGAACCACCTACCGGACAGACCGGAATCACCTTTCGGGCATGCCGGAACCACCTGTCAGATGTGCCAGAAACACGTGCCGGAGACGCCGGAAGCACCTGCCAAGCACGTTGGAACCACCTGCTCAACTCGCCTGAACCACCTGCCGGACACGCCAAAATCACCTGCCGGGTATGCCAGAACCACTTCGGGGACAAGCCGGAATCACGTGAGGGGCATGCCGGCACAGCCTCTCAGACTGAACCTCGTGCCGGACACCACAGAACCACCTGCCGGACAGACCGGAACCACCTGCCGGACACGCCGGAACCACCGGCTCGACCCGCCGGAACGACCGCTGGACATGCAAAATCACCTGCCGGCTACGCCGGAAACACTTGGCGAACACTCCGGAATCACCTGCCGGGCATGCCGGAACCACCTCTCAGATATGCCAGAACCACGTGCCAATGACCCCGGAAGCACCTGCCGAGCACGCCGGAACCACCTGCTCGACTCGCCAGAACCACCTGCCGGACACGCAAAAATCACCTGCCGGCTACGCCACAACCAGTTGGGGAACACTTCGGAATCACCTGCCGGGCTTGCTGGAACCACCTGCCGGTCATGCCAAAATCACCTGCCAACTATGCCAGTACCACTTGGCGGACACTGTGGAAACACCTGTCGGGCCGGCCGGAACCACATCTCAGACGTGCCAGAACCATGTGCATGAGATGCTGGAACCACACCCCGAACAGACGGAAAACACCTGCCAGACCCGTCTGAACAACCTGCCGAGCACGCCGGAGCCACCTGCTCGACTCGCCGGAACCACCTACCTGACATGCCCAAATCACCAGCCGGGTATGCCAGAACCACTTGGCGGACACTCCGGAATCATCTGCCGGACATGCCGGAACCAGCTCTCAGACACACCAGAACCACGTGCCGGAGACGCCGGAAGCACCTGCCGAGCATGCCGGAGCCACCTGCTCGACTCGCCAGAAACACCTGTCGGACACGCCAAAATCACCTGCCGGGTACGCCAGAACCACCTGGCGGACACTCCGAAATCACCTGTCGCGCATGCCGGAACCACCTCTCAGACGTGCCGGAAGCACGTGCCGGACACGCCGGAATCACCTACCGGACAGACCGGAACCACCTGCCGAGCACGCCGGAGCCACCTGTTCGACTCGCTGGAACCACCTGCCGGACAGGCCAATATCAACTGCTGGCTATGCCAGAACCACCTGGGGGACGGTCCGGAATCACCTGCCAGCCATGGCGGAACCACCTCTCAGACGTACCAGAACCACCTGCCGGAGAAGCTGGAAACACGTCCTGGACAGTCTGGAACCACCTGCCGGCCAAGCCTGAACCACCTGCCAAGCACAACGGAACAACCTGCCAGACACGCCAAAATCACCTGCGTGTTATGCCAGAACCACTTGGAGGACTCTCTGGGATGACCTGCCGGGCATGCCGGAACCACCTCTCAGACGTGCCAGAACCATGTGGCGGACAGTCCGGAATCACCTGTTGGGCATGCGCAACCACCTCTGAGACGTACCAGAACCACATGCCGTGCAGGCTGGAACCACCTACCGGACAGACCGGAATCACCTTTCGGGCATGCCGGAACCACCTGTCAGATGTGCCAGAAACACGTGCCGGAGACGCCGGAAGCACCTGCCAAGCACGTTGGAACCACCTGCTCAACTCGCCTGAACCACCTGCCGGACATGCCAAAATCACCTGCCGACTATGCCAGAACCACTTGGCGAACACTCCGGAATCACTTGCCGGGCATGCAGGAACCACCTCTCAGACATGCCAGAACCCCGTGCCAATGACCCCGGAAGCACCAGCCGAGCACGCCGGAACCACCTGCTCGACTCGCCAGAACCACCTGCCGATCACGCAAAAATCACCTGCCGGCTACGCCACAACCAGTTGGTGAACACTTTGGAATCACCTGCCAGGCTTGCTGGAACCACCTGCCAGTCATGCCAAAATCACCTGCCAACTACGCCAGAACCGCTTGGCGGACACTGCGGAAACACCTGTCGGGCCGGCTGGAACCACATCTCAGACGTGCCAGAAACGTGTTCATGAGATGCTGGAACCACACCCCGAACAGACGGATACCACCTGCCAGAACCGCCTGAACCACCTGCTGAGCACGCCGGAACCACCTGCTCGACTCACCGGTACCACCTCCCTGACACGCCAAAATCACCTGCTGGGTATGCCAGAACCACTTGGCGGACACTCCGGAATCATCTGCCGGACATGCCGGAACCAGCTCTCAGACACACCAGAACCAAGTGCCGGAGACGTCGGAAGCACCTGCCGAGCATGCCGGAGCCACCTGCTCGACTCGCCAGAAACACCTGCCGGACACGCCAAAATCACCTGCCGGGTATGCCAGAACCACTTCGGGGACAAGCCGGAATCACGTGAGGGGCATGCCGGCACAGCCTCTCAGACTGAACCTCGTGCCGGACACCACAGAACCACCTGCCGGACAGACCGGAACCACCTGCCGGACACGCCGGAACCACCGGCTCGACCCGCCGGAACGACCGCTGGACATGCAAAATCACCTGCCGGCTACGCCGGAAACACTTGGCGAACACTCCGGAATCACCTGCCGGGCATGCCGGAACCACCTCTCAGATATGCCAGAACCACGTGCCAATGACCCCGGAAGCACCTGCCGAGCACGCCGGAACCACCTGCTCGACTCGCCAGAACCACCTGCCGGACACGCAAAAATCACCTGCCGGCTACGCCACAACCAGTTGGGCAACACTTCGGAATCACCTGCCCGGCTTGCTGGAACCACCTGCCGGTCATGCCAAAATCACCTGCCAACTACGCCAGTACCACTTGGCGGACACTGTGGAAACACCTGTCGGGCCGGCCGGAACCACATCTCAGACGTGCCAGAACCATGTGCATGAGATGCTGGAACCACACCCAGAACAGACGGAAAACACCTGCCAGACGCGTCTGAACAACCTGCCGAGCACGCCGCAGCCACCTACCTGACATGCCCAAATCACCTGCCGGGTATGCCAGAACCACTTGGCGGACACTCCGGAATCATCTGCCGGACATGCCGGAACCAGCTCTCAGACACACCAGAACCACGTGCCGGAGACGCCGGAAGCACCTGCTGAGCATGCCGGAGCCACCTGCTCAACTCGCCAGAAACACCTGTCGGACACGCCAAAATCACCTGCCGGGTACGCCAGAACCACCTGGCGGACACTCCGAAATCACCTGTCGCGCATGCCGGAACCACCTCTCAGACGTGCCGGAAGCACGTGCCGGACACGCCGGAATCACCTACCGGACAGACCGGAACCACCTGCCGAGCACGCCGGAGCCACCTGTTCGACTCGCTGGAACCACCTGCCGGACAGGCCAATATCAACTGCTGGCTATGCCAGAACCACCTGGGGGACGGTCCGGAATCACCTGCCAGCCATGGCGGAACCACCTCTCAGACGTACCAGAACCACCTGCCGGAGAAGCTGGAAACACGTCCTGGACAGTCTGGAACCACCTGCCGGCCAAGCCTGAACCACCTGCCAAGCACAACGGAATAACCTGCCGGACACGCCAAAATCACCTGCGTGTTATGCCAGAACCACTTGGAGGACTCTCTGGGATGACCTGCCGGGCATGCCGGAACCACCTCTCAGACGTGCCAGAACCATGTGGCGGACAGTCCGGAATCACCTGTTGGGCATGCGCAACCACCTCTGAGACGTACCAGAACCACATGCCGTGCAGGCTGGAACCACCTACCGGACAGACCGGAATCACCTTTCGGGCATGCCGGAACCACCTGTCAGATGTGCCAGAAACACGTGCCGGAGACGCCGGAAGCACCTGCCAAGCACGTTGGAACCACCTGCTCAACTCGCCTGAACCACCTGCCGGACATGCCAAAATCACCTGCCGACTATGCCAGAACCACTTGGCGAACACTCCGGAATCACTTGCCGGGCATGCAGGAACCACCTCTCAGACATGCCAGAACCCCGTGCCAATGACCCCGGAAGCACCAGCCGAGCACGCCGGAACCACCTGCTCGACTCGCCAGAACCACCTGCCGATCACGCAAAAATCACCTGCCGGCTACGCCACAACCAGTTGGTGAACACTTTGGAATCACCTGCCAGGCTTGCTGGAACCACCTGCCAGTCATGCCAAAATCACCTGCCAACTACGCCAGAACCGCTTGGCGGACACTGCGGAAACACCTGTCGGGCCGGCTGGAACCACATCTCAGACGTGCCAGAAACGTGTTCATGAGATGCTGGAACCACACCCCGAACAGACGGATACCACCTGCCAGAACCGCCTGAACCACCTGCTGAGCACGCCGGAACCACCTGCTCGACTCACCGGTACCACCTCCCTGACACGCCAAAATCACCTGCTGGGTATGCCAGAACCACTTGGCGGACACTCCGGAATCATCTGCCGGACATGCCGGAACCAGCTCTCAGACACACCAGAACCAAGTGCCGGAGACGCCGGAAGCACCTGCCGAGCATGCCGGAGCCACCTGCTCGACTCGCCAGAAACACCTGCCGGACACGCCAAAATCACCTGCCGGGTATGCCAGAACCACTTCGGGGACAAGCCGGAATCACGTGAGGGGCATGCCGGCACAGCCTCTCAGACTGAACCTCGTGCCGGACACCACAGAACCACCTGCCGGACAGACCGGAACCACCTGCCGGACACGCCGGAACCACCGGCTCGACCCGCCGGAACGACCGCTGGACATGCAAAATCAACTGCCGGCTACGCCGGAAACACTTGGCGAACACTCCGGAATCACCTGCCGGGCATGCCGGAACCACCTCTCAGATATGCCAGAACCACGTGCCAATGACCCCGGAAGCACCTGCCGAGCATGCCGGAACCACCTGCTCGACTCGCCAGAACCACCTGCCGGACACGCAAAAATCACCTGCCGGCTACGCCACAACCAGTTGGGGAACACTTCGGAATCACCTGCCGGGCTTGCTGGAACCACCTGCCGGTCATGCCAAAATCACCTGCCAACTACGCCAGTACCACTTGGCGGACACTGTGGAAACACCTGTCGGGCCGGCCGGAACCACATCTCAGACGTGCCAGAACCATGTGCATGAGATGCTGGAACCACACCCCGAACAGACGGAAAACGCCTGCCAGACGCGTCTGAACAACCTGCCGAGCACGCCGCAGCCACCTACCTGACATGCCCAAATCACCAGCCGGGTATGCCAGAACCACTTGGCGGACACTCCGGAATCATCTGCCGGACATGCCGGAACCAGCTCTCAGACACACCAGAACCACGTGCCGGAGACGCCGGAAGCACCTGCTGAGCATGCCGGAGCCACCTGCTCAACTCGCCAGAAACACCTGTCGGACACGCCAAAATCACCTGCCGGGTACGCCAGAACCACCTGGCGGACAGTCCGAAACCACCTGTCGCGCATGCCGGAACCACCTCTCAGACGTGCCGGAAGCACGTGCCGGACACGCCGGAATCACCTACCGGACAGACCGGAACCACCTGCCGAGCACGCCGGAGCCACCTGTTCGACTCGCTGTAACCACCTGCCGGACAGGCCAATATCAAATGCTGGCTATGCCAGAACCACCTGGGGGACGGTCCGGAATCACCTGCCAGCCATGGCGGAACCACCTCTCAGACGTACCAGAACCACCTGCCGGAGAAGATGGAAACACGTCCTGGACAGTCTGGAACCACCTGCCGGCCAAGCCTGAACCACCTGCCAAGCACAACGGAATAACCTCCCGGACACGCCAAAATCACCTGCGTGTTATGCCAGAACCACTTGGAGGACTCTCTGGGATGACCTGCCGGGCATGCCGGAACCACCTCTCAGACGTGCCAGAACCATGTGGCGGACAGTCCGGAATCACCTGTTGGGCATGCGCAACCACCTCTGAGACGTACCAGAACCACATGCCGTGCAGGCTGGAACCACCTACCGGACAGACCGGAATCACCTTTCGGGCATGCCGGAACCACCTGTCAGATGTGCCAGAAACACGTGCCGGAGACGCCGGAAGCACCTGCCAAGCACGTTGGAACCACCTGCTCAACTCGCCTGAACCACCTGCCGGACATGCCAAAATCACCTGCCGACTATGCCAGAACCACTTGGCGAACACTCCGGAATCACTTGCCGGGCATGCAGGAACCACCTCTCAGACATGCCAGAACCCCGTGCCAATGACCCCGGAAGCACCAGCCGAGCACGCCGGAACCACCTGCTCGACTCGCCAGAACCACCTGCCGATCACGCAAAAATCACCTGCCGGCTACGCCACAACCAGTTGGTGAACACTTTGGAATCACCTGCCAGGCTTGCTGGAACCACCTGCCAGTCATGCCAAAATCACCTGCCAACTACGCCAGAACCGCTTGGCGGACACTGCGGAAACACCTGTCGGGCCGGCTGGAACCACATCTCAGACGTGCCAGAAACGTGTTCATGAGATGCTGGAACCACACCCCGAACAGACGGATACCACCTGCCAGAACCGCCTGAACCACCTGCTGAGCACGCCGGAACCACCTGCTCGACTCACCAGTACCACCTCCCTGACACGCCAAAATCACCTGCTGGGTATGCCAGAACCACTTGGCGGACACTCCGGAATCATCTGCCGGACATGCCGGAACCAGCTCTCAGACACACCAGAACCAAGTGCCGGAGACGCCGGAAGCACCGGCCGAGCATGCCGGAGCCACCTGCTCGACTCGCCAGAAACAACTGCCGGACACGCCAAAATCACCTGCCGGGTATGCCAGAGCCACTTCGGGCACAAGCCGGAATCACGTGAGGGGCATGCCGGCACAGCCTCTCAGACTGAACCTCGTGCCGGACACCACAGAACCACCTGCCGGACACGCCGGAACCACCGGCTCGACCCGCCGGAACGACCGCTGGACATGCAAAATCACCTGCCGGCTACGCCGGAAACACTTGGCGAACACTCCGGAATCACCTGCCGGGCATGCCGGAACCACCTCTCAGATATGCCAGAACCACGTGCCAATGACCCCGGAAGCACCTGCCGAGCACGCCGGAACCACCTGCTCGACTCGCCAGAACCACCTGCCGGACACGCAAAAATCACCTGCCGGCTACGACACAACCAGTTGGGGAACACTTCGGAATCACCTGCCGGGCTTGCTGGAACCACCTGCCGGTCATGCCAAAATCACCTGCCAACTACGCCAGTACCACTTGGCGGACACTGTGGAAACACCTGTCGGGCCGGCCGGAACCACATCTCAGACGTGCCAGAACCATGTGCATGAGATGCTGGAACCACACCCCGAACAGACGGAAAACACCTGCCAGACGCGTCTGAACAACCTGCCGAGCACGCCGGAGCCTCCTACCTGACATGCCCAAATCACCAGCCTGGTATGCCAGAACCACTTGGCGGACACTCCGGAATCATCTGCCGGACATGCCGGAACCAGCTCTCAGACACACCAGAACCACGTGCCGGAGACGCCGGAAGCACCTGCCGAGCATGCCGGAGCCACCTGCTCAACTCGCCAGAAACACCTGTCGGACACGCCAAAATCACCTGCCGGGTACGCCAGAACCACCTGGCGGACACTCCGAAATCACCTGTCGCGCATGCCGGAACCACCTCTCAGACGTGCCGGAAGCACGTGCCGGACACGCCGGAATCACCTACCGGACAGACCGGAACCACCTGCCGAGCACGCCGGAGCCACCTGTTCGACTCGCTGGAACCACCTGCCGGACAGGCCAATATCATCTGCTGGCTATGCCAGAACCACCTGGGGGACGGTCCGGAATCACCTGCCAGCCATGGCGGAACCACCTCTCAGACGTACCAGAACCACCTGCCGGAGAAGCTGGAAACACGTCCTGGGCAGTCTGGAACCACCTGCCGGCCAAGCCTGAACCACCTGCCAAGCACAACGGAACAACCTGCCGGACACGCCAAAATCGCCTGCGTGTTATGCCAGAACCACTTGGAGGACTCTCTGGGATGACCTGCCGGGCATGCCGGAACCACCTGTCAGACGTGCCAGAACCATGTGGCGGACAGTCCGGAATCACCTGTTGGGCATGCGCAACCACCTCTGAGACGTACCAGAACCACATGCCGTGCAGGCTGGAACCACCTACCGGACAGACCGGAATCACCTTTCGGGCATGCCGGAACCACCTGTCAGATGTGCCAGAAGCACGTGCCGGAGACGCCGGAAGCACCTGCCAAGCACGTTGGAACCACCTGCTCAACTCGCCTGAACCACCTGCCGGACATGCCAAAATCACCTGCCGACTATGCCAGAACCACTTGGCGAACACTCCGGAATCACTTGCCGGGCATGCAGGAACCACCTCTCAGACATGCCAGAACCCCGTGCCAATGACCCCGGAAGCACCAGCCGAGCACGCCGGAACCACCTGCTCGACTCGCCAGAACCACCTGCCGATCATGCAAAAATCACCTGCCGGCTACGCCACAACCAGTTGGTGAACACTTTGGAATCACCTGCCAGGCTTGCTGGAACCATCTGCCAGTCATGCCAAAATCACCTGCCAACTACGCCAGAACCGCTTGGCGGACACTGCGGAATCACCTGTCGGGCCGGCTGGAACCACATCTCAGACGTGCCAGAAACGTGTTCATGAGATGCTGGAACCACACCCCGAACAGACGGATACCACCTGCCAGAACAGCCTGAACCACCTGCTGAGCACGCCGGAACCACCTGCTCGACTCACCGGTACCACCTCCCTGACACGCCAAAATCACCTGCTGGGTATGCCAGAACCACTTGGCGGACACTCCGGAATCATCTGCCGGACATGCCGGAACCAGCTCTCAGACACACCAGAACCAAGTGCCGGAGACGCCGGAAGCACCTGCCGAGCATGCCGGAGCCACATGCTCGACTCGCCAGAAACACCTGCCGGACACGCCAAAATCACCTGCCGGGTATGCCAGAACCACTTCGGGGACAAGCCGGAATCACGTGAGGGGCATGCCGGCACAGCCTCTCAGACTGAACCTCGTGCCGGACACCACAGAACCACCTGCCGGACAGACCGGAACCACCTGCCGGACACGCCGGAACCACCGGCTCGACCCGCCGGAACGACCGCTGGACATGCAAAATCACCTGCCGGCTACGCCGGAAACACTTGGCGAACACTCCGGAATCACCTGCCGGGCATGCCGGAACCACCTCTCAGATATGCCAGAACCACGTGCCAATGACCCCGGAAGCAGCTGCCGAGCACGCCGGAACCACCTGCTCGACTCGCCAGAACCACCTGCCGGACACGCAAAAATCACCTGCCGGCTACGCCACAACCAGTTGGGGAACACTTCGGAATCACCTGCCGGGCTTGCTGGAACCACCTGCCGGTCATGCCAAAATCACCTGCCAACTACGCCAGTACCACTTGGCGGACACTGTGGAAACACCTGTCGGGCCGGCCGGAACCACATCTCAGACGTGCCAGAACCATGTGCATGAGATGCTGGAACCACACCCCGAACAGACGGAAAACACCTGCCAGACCCGTCTGAACAACCTGCCGAGCACGCCGGAGCCACCTACCTGACATGCCCAAATCACCAGCCGGGTATGCCAGAACCACTTGGCCGACACTCCGGAATCATCTGCCGGACATGCCGGAACCAGCTCTCAGACACACCAGAACCACGTGCCGGAGACGCCGGAAGCACCTGCCGAGCATGCCGGAGCCATCTGCTCGACTCGCCAGAAACACCTGCCGGACACGCCAAAATCACCAGCCGGGTATGCCAGAACCACTTGGCGGACACTCCGGAATCATCTGCAGGACATGCCGGAACCAGCTCTCAGACACACCAGAACCACGTGCCGGAGACGCCGGAATCACCTGCCGAGCATGCCGGAGCCACCTGCTCGACTCGCCAGAAACACCTGCCGGACACGCCAAAATCACCCGCCGGGTACGCAAGAACCACCTGGCGGACACTCCGAAACCACCTGTCGCGCGTGCCGGAACCACCTCTCAGACGTGCCGGAAGCACGTGCCGGACACGCCGGAATCTCCTACGGGACAGACCGGAACCACCTGCCGAGCACGCCGGAGCCACCTGTTCGACTCGCTGGAACCACCTGCCGGACAGGCCAATATCAACTGCTGGCTATGCCAGAACCACCTGGGGGACGGTCCGGAATCACCTGCCAGCCATGGCGGAACCACCTCTCAGACGTACCAGAATCACCTGCCGGAGAAGCTGGAAACACGTCCTGGACAGTCTGGAACCACCTGCCGGCCAAGCCTGAACCACCTGCCAAGCACAACGGAACAACCTGCCAGACACGCCAAAATCACCTGCGTGTTATGCCAGAACCACTTGGAGGACTCTCTGGGATGACCTGCCGGGCATGCCGGAACCACCTCACAAACGTGCCAGAACCATGTGGCGGACAGTCCGGAATCACCTGTTGGGCATGCGCAACCACCTCTGAGACGTACCAGAACCACATGCCGTGCAGGCTGGAACCACCTACCGGACAGACCGGAATCACCTTTCGGGCATGCCGGAACCACCTGTCAGATGTGCCAGAAACACGTGCCGGAGACGCCGGAAGCACCTGCCAAGCACGTTGGAACCACCTGCTCAACTCGCCTGAACCACCTGCCGGACATGCCAAAATCACCTGCCGACTATGCCAGAACCACTAGGCGAACACTCCGGAATCACTTGCCGGGCATGCAGGAACCACCTCTCAGACATGCCAGAACCCCGTGCCAATGACCCCGGAAGCACCAGCCGAGCACGCCGGAACCACCTGCTCGACTCGCCAGAACCACCTGCCGATCACGCAAAAATCACCTGCCGGCTACGCCACAACCAGTTGGTGAACACTTTGGAATCACCTGCCAGGCTTGCTGGAACCAGCTGCCAGTCATGCCAAAATCACCTGCCAACTACGCCAGAACCGCTTGGCGGACACTGCGGAAACACCTGTCGGGCCGGCTGGAACCACATCTCAGACGTGCCAGAAACGTGTTCATGAGATGCTGGAACCACACCCCGAACAGACGGATACCACCTGCCAGAACCGCCTGAACCACCTGCTGAGCACGCCGGAACCACCTGCTCGACTCACCGGTACCACCTCCCTGACACGCCAAAATCACCTGCTGGGTATGCCAGAACCACTTGGCGGACACTCCGGAATCATCTGCCGGACATGCCGGAACCAGCTCTCAGACACACCAGAACCAAGTGCCGGAGACGCCGGAAGCACCTGCCGAGCATGCCGGAGCCACCTGCTCGACTCGCCAGAAACACCTGCCGGACACGCCAAAATCACCTGCCGGGTATGCCAGAACCACTTCGGGGACAAGCCGGAATCACGTGAGGGGCATGCCGGCACAGCCTCTCAGACTGAACCTCGTGCCGGACACCACAGAACCACCTGCCGGACAGACCGGAACCACCTGCCGGACACGCCGGAACCACCGGCTCGACCCGCCGGAACGACCGCTGGACATGCAAAATCACCTGCCGGCTACGCCGGAAACACTTGGCGAACACTCCGGAATCACCTGCCGGGCATGCCGGAACCACCTCTCACATATGCCAGAACCACGTGCCAATGACCCCGGAAGCAGCTGCCGAGCACGCCGGAACCACCTGCTCGACTCGCCAGAACCACCTGCCGGACACGCAAAAATCACCTGCAGGCTACGCCACAACCAGTTGGGGAACACTTCGGAATCACCTGCCGGGCTTGCTGGAACCACCTGCCGGTCATGCCAAAATGACCTGCCAACTACGCCAGTACCACTTGGCGGACACTGTGGAAACACCTGTCGGTCCGGCCGGAACCACATCTCAGTCGTGCCAGAACCATGAGCATGAGATGCTGGAACCACACCCCGAACAGACGGAAAACACCTGCCAGACCCGTCTGAACAACCTGCCGAGCACGCTGGATCACCTGCTCGACTCGCCGGAACCACCTACCTGACATGCCCAAATCACCAGCCGGGTATGCCAGAACCACTTGGCGGACACTCCGGAATCATCTGCCGGACATGCCAGAACCAGCTCTCAGACACACCAGAACCACGTGCCGGAGACGCCGGAAGCACCTGCCGAGCATGCCGGAGCCACCTGCTCGACTCGCCAGAAACACCTGCCGGACACGCCAAAATCACCTGCCGGGTATGCCAGAACCACGTGGCGGACAGTCCGAAACCACCTGTCGCGCATGCCGGAACCACCTCTCAGACGTGCCGGAAGCACGTGCCGGACACGCCGGAATCTCCTACCGGACAGACCGGAACCACCTGCCGAGCACACCGGAGCCACCTGTTCGACTCGCTGGAACCACCTGCCGGACAGGCCAATATCAACTGCTGGCTATGCCAGAACCACCTGGGGGACAGTCCGGGATCACCTGCCAGCCATGGCGGAACCACCTCTCAGACGTACCAGAACCACCTGCCGGAGAAGCTGGAAACACGTCCTGGACAGACTGGAACCACGTGACGGCCATGCCTGAACCACCTGCCGAGCACGGCGGAACCACCTGCCGGACACGCCAAAATCACCTGCGGGCTACGCCAGAACCACTTGGACGACTCTCCGAAATGACCTGCCGGGCATGTTGGAACCACCTCTCAGACGTGCCAGAAGCACGTGGCGGACAGTCCGGAATCACCTGTAGGGCATACGCAACCACCTCTGACACGTACCAGAACCACGTGCCGTGCACGCCGGAACCACCTACCGGACAGACCGGAATCAACTTTTGGGCATGCCGGAACCACCAGTGAGATGTGCCAGAAACACGTGCCGGAGACGCCGGAAGCACCTGCCGAGCACGTCGCCACCACCTGCTCAACTCGCCTGAACCACCTGCCGGACACGCCAAAATCACCTGCCCGCTACACCAGCACCACTTCGGGGACAAGCCGGAATCACGTGAGGGGCATGCCGGCACAGCCTCTCAGACTGAACCTCGTGCCGGACACCACAGAACCACCTGCCGGACAGACCGGAACCACCTGCCGTACACGCCGGAACCACCGGATTGACCCGCCGGAACGACCGCTGGACATGAAAAATCACCTGCCGGCTACGCCGGAAACACTTGGCGAGCACTCCGGAATCACCTGCCGGGCATGCCGGAACCACCTCTCAGACATGCCAGAACCACGTGCCAATGACCCCGGAAGCACCTGCCGAGCACGCCGGAACCACCTGCTCGACTCGCCAGAACCACCTGCCGGACACGCAAAAATCACCTGCCGGCTACGCCACAACCAGTTGGGGAACACTTCGGAATCACCTGCCGGGCTTGCTGGAACCACCTGCCGGTCATGCCAAAATCACCTGCCAACTACGCCAGTACCACTTGGCGGACACTGCGGAAACACCTGTCGGGCCGGCCGGAACCACATCTCAGACGTGCCAGAACCATGTGCATGAGATGCTGGAACCACCCCCCGAAAAGACGGAAAACACCTGCCAGACCCGTCTGAACAACCTGCCGAGCACGCCGGAGCCACCTGCTCGACTCGCCGGAACCACCTACCTGACATGCCCAAATCACCAGCCGGGTATGCCAGAACCACTTGGCGGACACTCCGGAATCATCTGCCAGACATGCCGGAACCAGCTCTCAGACACACCAGAACCACGTGCCGGAGACGCCGGAAGCACCTGCCGAGCATGCCGGAGCCACCTGCTCGACTCGCCAGAAACACCTGCCGGACACGCCAAAATCACCTGCCAGGTACGCCAGAACCACATGGCGGACACTCCGAAATCACCTGTCGCGCATGCCGGAACCAAATATCAGACGTGCCGGAAGCACGTGCCGGACACGCCGGAATCACCTACTGGACAGACCGGAACCACCTGCCGAGCACGCCGGAGCCACCTGTTCGACTCGCTGGAACCACCTGCCGGACAGGCCAATATCAACTGCTGGCTCTGCCGGAACCACCTGGGGGACAGTCCGGGATCACCTGCCAGCCATGGCGGAACCACCTCTCAGACGTACCAGAACCACCTGCCGGAGAAGCTGGAAACACGTCCTGGACAGACTGGAACCACGTGACGGCCATGCCTGAACCACCTGCCGGACACGCCAAAATCTCCTAGGGGTACGCCAGAACCACTTGGAGGACTCTCCGAAATGACCTGCCGGGCATGTTGGAACCACCTCTCAGACGTGCCAGAAGCACGTGGCGGACAGTCCGGAATCACCTGTAGGGCATACGCAACCACCTCTGACACGTACCAGAACCACGTGCCGTGCACGCCGGAACCACCTACCGGACAGACCGGAATCAACTTTTGGGCATGCCGGAACCACCAGTCAGATGTGCCAGAAACACGTGCCGGAGACGCCGGAAGCACCTGCCGAGCACGTCGCCACCACCTGCTCAACTCGCCTGAACCACCTGCCGGACACGCCAAAATCACCTGCCCGCTACACCAGCACCACTTCGGGGACAAGCCGGAATCACGTGAGGGGCATGCCGGCACAGCCTCTCAGACTGAACCTCGTGCCGGACACCACAGAACCACCTGCCGGACAGACCGGAACCACCTGCCGTACACGCCGGAACCACCGGATTGACCCGCCGGAACGACCGCTGGACATGAAAAATCACCTGCCGGCTACGCCGGAAACACTTGGCGAGCACTCCGGAATCACCTGCCGGGCATGCCGGAACCACCTCTCAGACATGCCAGAACCACGTGCCAATGACCCCGGAAGCACCTGCCGAGCACGCCGGAACCACCTGCTCGACTCGCCAGAACCACCTGCCGGACACGCAAAAATCACCTGCCGGCTACGCCACAACCAGTTGGGGAACACTTCGGAATCACCTGCCGGGCTTGCTGGAACCACCTGCCGGTCATGCCAAAATCACCTGCCAACTACGCCAGTACCACTTGGCGGACACTGCGGAAACACCTGTCGGGCCGGCCGGAACCACATCTCAGACGTGCCAGAACCATGTGCATGAGATGCTGGAACCACCCCCCGAAAAGACGGAAAACACCTGCCAGACCCGTCTGAACAACCTGCCGAGCACGCCGGAGCCACCTGCTCGACTCGCCGGAACCACCTACCTGACATGCCCAAATCACCAGCCGGGTATGCCAGAACCACTTGGCGGACACTCCGGAATCATCTGCCAGACATGCCGGAACCAGCTCTCAGACACACCAGAACCACGTGCCGGAGACGCCGGAAGCACCTGCCGAGCATGCCGGAGCCACCTGCTCGACTCGCCAGAAACACCTGCCGGACACGCCAAAATCACCTGCCAGGTACGCCAGAACCACATGGCGGACACTCCGAAATCACCTGTCGCGCATGCCGGAACCAAATATCAGACGTGCCGGAAGCACGTGCCGGACACGCCGGAATCACCTACTGGACAGACCGGAACCACCTGCCGAGCACGCCGGAGCCACCTGTTCGACTCGCTGGAACCACCTGCCGGACAGGCCAATATCAACTGCTGGCTCTGCCGGAACCACCTGGGGGACAGTCCGGGATCACCTGCCAGCCATGGCGGAACCACCTCTCAGACGTACCAGAACCACCTGCCGGAGAAGCTGGAAACACGTCCTGGACAGACTGGAACCACGTGACGGCCATGCCTGAACCACCTGCCGGACACGCCAAAATCTCCTAGGGGTACGCCAGAACCACTTGGAGGACTCTCCGAAATGACCTGCCGGGCATGTTGGAACCACCTCTCAGAGGTGCCAGAAGCACGTGGCGGACAGTCCGGAATCACCTGTTGGGCATACGCAACCACCTCTGACACGTACCAGAACCACGTGCCGTGCACGCCGGTACCACCTACCGGACAGACCGGAATCAACTCTTGGGCATGCCGGAACCACCAGTCAGATGTGCCAGAAACACGTGCCGGAGACGCCGGAAGCACCTGCCGAGCACGTCGCAACCACCTGCTCAACTCGCCTGAACCACCTGCCGGACACGCCAAAATCACCTGCCCGCTACATCAGCACCACTTCGGGGACAAGCCGGAATCACGTGAGGGGCATGCCGGCACAGCCTCTCAGACTGAACCTCGTGCCGGACACCACAGAACCACCTGCCGGACAGACCGGAACCACCTGCCGGACACGCCGGAACCACCGGCTCGACCCGCCGGAACGACCGCTGGACATGCAAAATCACCTGCCGGCTACGCCGGAGACACTTGGCGGACACTACGGAATCCCCTGCCGCGCATGCCGGAACCACCTCTCAGACGTGCCGGAAGCACGTGCCAGACACGCCGGAAACACCTACCTTACAGACCGGAACCACCTGCCAAGAACGCCAGAGCCACCTGTTCGACTCGCTGCAACCACCTGCCGGACAGGCCAATATCAACTGCTGGCTATGCCAGAACCACCTGGGGGACAGTCCGGGATCACCTGCCAGCCATGGGGGAACCACCTCTCAGACGTACCAGAACCACCTGCCGGAGAAGCTGGAAACACGTCCTGGACAGACTGGAACCACGTGACGGCCATGCCTGAACCACATGCCGAGCACGGCGGAACCACCTGCCGGACACGCCAAAATCACCTGCCCGCTACACTAGCACCACTTCGGGGACAAGCCGGAATCACGTGAGGGGCATGCCGGCACAGCCTCTCAGACTGAACCTAGTGCCGGACACCACAGAACCACCTGATGGGCAGACCGGAACCACCTGCCGGACACGCCGGAACCACCGGCTCGACCCGCCGGAACGACCGCTGGACATGCAGAATCACCTGCCGGCTACGCCGGAAACACTTGGCGAACACTCCGGAATCACCTGCCGGGCATGCCGGAACCACCTCTCAGATAAGCCAGAACCACGTGCCAATGACCCCAGAAGCACCTGCCGAGCACGCCGGAACCACCTGCTCGACTCGCCAGAACCACCTGCCGGACAGGCAAAAATCACCTGCCGGCTACGCCACAAACAGTTGGGGAACACTTCAGAATCACCTGCCGGGCTTGCTGGAACCACCTGCCAGTCATGCCGAAATCACCTGCCAACGACGCCAGAACCGCTTGGCGGGCACTGCGGAAACACCTGTCGGGCCGGCTGGAACCACATCTCAGACGTGCCAGAAACGTGTTCATGAGATGCTGGAACCACACCCCGAACAGACGGATACCACCTGCCAGAACCGCCTGAACCACCTGCTGAGCACGCCGGAACCACCTGCTCGACTCACCGGTACCACCTCCCTGACACGCCAAAATCACCTGCTGGGTATGCCAGAACCACTTGGCGGACACTCCGGAATCATCTGCCGGACATGCCGGAACCAGCTCTCAGACACACCAGAACCAAGTGCCGGAGACGCCGGAAGCACCTGCCGAGCATGCCGGAGCCACCTGCTCGACTCGCCAGAAACACCTGCCGGACACGCCAAAATCACCTGCCGACTATGCCAGAACCACTTGGCGAACACTCCGGAATCACTTGCCGGGCATGCAGGAACCACCTCTCAGACATGCCAGAACCCCGTGCCAATGACCCCGGAAGCACCAGCCGAGCACGCCGGAACCACCTGCTCGACTCGCCAGAACCACCTGCCGATCACGCAAAAATCACCTGCCGGCTACGCCACAACCAGTTGGTGAAAACTTTGGAATCACCTGCCAGGCTTGCTGGAACCACCTGCCAGTCATGCCAAAATCACCTGCGAACTACGCCAGAACCGCTTGGCGGACACTGCGGAAACACCTGTCGGACCGGCCGGAACCACATCTCAGACGTGCCAGAACCATGTGCATGAGATGCTGGAACCACACCCCGAAAAGAGGGAAAACACCTGCCAGACCCGTCTGAACAACCTGCCGAGCACGCCGGAGCCACCTGTTCGACTCGCTGGAACCACCTGCCGGACAGGCCAATATCAACTGCTGGCTATGCCAGAACCACCGGGGGGACGGTCCGGAATCACCTGCCAGCCATGGCGGAACCACCTCTCAGACGTACCAGAACCACCTGCCGGAGAAGCTGGAAACACGTCCTGGACAGTCTGGAACCACCTGCCGGCCAAGCCTGAACCACCTGCCAAGCACAACGGAACAACCTGCCAGACACGCCAAAATCACCTGCGTGTTATGCCAGAACCACTTGGAGGACTCTCTGGGATGACCTGCCGGGCATGCCGGAACCACCTCTCAGACGTGCCAGAACCATGTGGCGGACAGTCCGGAATCACCTGTTGGGCATGCGCAACCACCTCTGAGACGTACCGGAACCACATGCCGTGCCGGCTGGAACCACCTACCGGACAGACCGGAATCACCTTTCGGGCATGCCGGAACCACCTGTCAGATGTGCCAGAAACACGTGCCGGAGACGCCGGAAGCACCTGCCAAGCACGTTGGAAGCACCTGCTCAACTCGCCTGAACCACCTGCCGGACATGCCAAAATCACCTGCCGACTATGCCAGAACCACTTGGCGAACACTCCGGAATCACTTGCCGGGCATGCAGGAACCACCTCTCAGACATGCCAGAACCCCGTGCCAATGACCCCGGAAGCACCAGCCGAGCACGCCGGAACCACCTGCTCGACTCGCCAGAACCACCTGCCGATCACGCAAAAATCAGGTGCCGGCTACGCCACAACCAGTTGGTGAACACTTTGGAATCACCTGCCAGGCTTGCTGGAACCACCTGCCAGTCATGCCAAAATCACCTGCCAACTACGCCAGAACCGCTTGGCGGACACTGCGGAAACACCTGTCGGGCCGGCTGGAACCACATCTCAGACGTGGCAGAAACGTGTTCATGAGATGCTGGAACCACACCCCGAACAGACGGATACCACCTGCCAGAACCGCCTGAACCACCTGCTGAGCACGCCGGAACCACCTGCTCGACTCACCGGTACCACCTCCCTGACACGCCAAAATCACCTGCTGGGTATGCCAGAACCACTTGGCGGACACTCCGGAATCATCTGCCGGACATGCCGGAACCAGCTCTCAGACACACCAGAACCAAGTGCCGGAGACGCCGGAAGCACCTGCCGAGCATGCCGGAGCCACCTGCTCGACTCGCCAGAAACACCTGCCGGACACGCCAAAATCACCTGCCTGGTACACCAGAACCAACTGGCGGACACTCCGAAACCACCTGTCGCGCATGCCGGAACCACCTCTCAGACGTGCCGGAAGCACGTGCCGGACACGCCGGAATCTCCTACCGGACAGACCGGAACCACATGCCGAGCACGCCGGAGCCATCTGTTCGACTCGCTGGAACCACCTGCCAGACAGGCCAATATCAACTGCTGGCTATGCCAGAACCACCGGGGGGACGGTCCGGAATCACCTGCCAGCCATGGCGGAACCACCTCTCAGACGTACCAGAACCACCTGCCGGAGAAGCTGGAAACACGTCCTGGGCGGTCTGGAACCACCTGCCGGCCAAGCCTGAACCACCTGCCAAGCACAACGGAACAACCTGCCAGAAACGCCAAAATCACCTGCATGTTACGCCAGAACAACTTGGAGGACTCTCTGGGATGACCTGCCGGGCATGCCGGAACCACCTCTCAGACGTGCCAGAACCATGTGGCGGACAGTCCGGAATCACCTGTTGGGCATGCGCAACCACCTCTGAGACGTACCAGAACCACATGCCGTGCAGGCTGGAACCACCTACCGGACAGACCGGAATCACCTTTCGGGCATGCCGGAACCACCTGTCAGATGTGCCAGAAAAACGTGCTGGAGACGCCGGAAGCCCCTTCCAAGCACGTTGGAAGCACCTGCTCAACTCGCCTGAACCACCTGCCGGACATGCCAAAATCACCTGCCGACTATGCCAGAACCACTTGGCGAACACTCCGGAATCACTTGCCGGGCATGCAGGAACCACCTCTCAGACATGCCAGAACCCCGTGCCAATGACCCCGGAAGCACCAGCCGAGCACGCCGGAACCACCTGCTCGACTCGCCAGAACCACCTGCCGATCACGCAAAAATCACCTGCCGGCTACGCCACAACCAGTTGGTGAACACTTTGGAATCACCTGCCAGGCTTGCTGGAACCACCTGCCAGTCATGCCAAAATCACCTGCCAACTACGCCAGAACCGCTTGGCGGACACTGCGGAAACACCTGTCGGGCCGGCTGGAACCACATCTCAGACGTGCCAGAAACGTGTTCATGAGATGCTGGAACCACACCCCGAACAGACGGATACCACCTGCCAGAACCGCCTGAACCACCTGCTGAGCACGCCGGAACCACCTGCTCGACTCACCGGTACCACCTCCCTGACACGCCAAAATCACCTGCTGGGTATGCCAGAACCACTTGGCGGACACTCCGGAATCATCTGCCGGACATGCCAGAACCAGCTCTCAGACACACCAGAACCAAGTGCTGGAGACGCCGGAAGCACCTGCCGAGCATGCCGGAGCCACCTGCTCGACTCGCCAGAAACACCTGCCGGACACGCCAAAATCACCTGCCGGGTACGCCAGAACCTCCTGGCGGACACTACGGGATCACCTGCCGCGCATGCCGGAAACACCTCACAGACGTGCCGGAAGCACGTGCCACACACGCCGGAAACACCTACCGGACAGACCGGAACCACCTGCCAAGAACGCCGGAGCCACCTGTTCGACTCGCTGGAACCACCTGCCGGACAGGCCTATATCAACTGCCGGCTATGCCAGAACCACCTGGGGGACAGTCCGGGATCACCTGCCAGCCATGGCGGAACCACCTCTCAGACGTACCAGAACCACCTGCCGGAGAAGCTGGAAACACGTCCTGGACAGACTGGAACCACGTGACGGCCATGCCTGAACCACATGCCGAGCACGGCGGAACCACCTGCCGGACACGCCAAAATCACCTGCGGGCTACGCCAGAACCACTTGGACGACTCTCCGAAATGACCTGCCGGGCATGTTGGAACCACCTCTCAGACGTGCCAGAAGCACGTGGCGGACAGTCCGGAATCACCTGTTGGGCATACGCAACCACCTCTGACACGTACCAGAACCACGTGCCGTGCACGCCGGAAACACCTACCGGACAGACCGGAATCACCTTTCGGGCATGCCGGAACCACCAGTCAGATGTGCCAGAAACACGTGCCGGAGACGCCGGAAGCACCTGCCGAGCACGTCGCAACCACCTGCTCAACTCGCCTGAACCACCTGCCGGACACGCCAAAATCACCTGCCCGCTACACCAGCACCACTTCGGGGACAAGCCGGAATCACGTGAGGGGCATGCCGGCACAGCCTCTCAGACTGAACCTCGTGCCGGACACCACAGAACCACCTGCCGGACAGACCGGAACCACCTGCCGGACACGCCGGAACCACCGGCTCGACCCGCCGGAACGACCGCTGGACATGCAAAATCACCTGCCGGCTACGCCGGAAACACTTGGCGAACACTCCGGAATCACCTGCCGGGCATGCCGGAACCACCTCTCAGATATGCCAGAACCACGTGCCAATGACCCCGGAAGCACCTGCCGAGCACGCCGGAACCACTTGCTCGACTCGCCAGAACCACCTGCCGGACACGCAAAAATCACCTGCCGGCTACGCCACAACCAGTTGGGGAACACTTCGGAATCACCTGCCGGGCTTGCTGGAACCACCAGCCGGTCATGCCAAAATCACCTGCCAACTACGCCAGTACCACTTGGCGGACACTGTGGAAACACCTGTCGGGCCGGCCGGAACCACATCTCAGACGTGCCAGATCCATGTGCATGAGATGCTGGAACCACACCACGAACAGACGGAAAACACCTGCCAGACCCGTCTGAACAACCTGCCGAGCACGCCGGAGCCACCTGCTCGACTCGCCGGAACCACCTACCTGACATGCCCAAATCACCAGCCGGGTATGCCAGAACCACTTGGCGGACACTCCGGAATCATCTGCCGGACATGCCGGAACCAGCTCTCAGACACACCAGAACCACGTGCCGGAGACGCCGGAAGCACCTGCCGAGCATGCCGGAGCCACCTGCTCGACTCGCCAGAAACACCTGTCGGACACGCCAAAATCACCTGCCGGGTACGCCAGAACCACCTGGCGGACACTCCGAAATCACCTGTCACGCATGCCGGAACCACCTCTCAGACGTGCCGGAAGCACGTGCTGGACACGCCGGAATCAACTACCGGAAAGACCGGAACCACCTGCCGAGCACGCCGGAGCCACCTGTTCGACTCGCTGGAACCACCTGCCGGACAGGCCAATATCAACTGCTGGCTATGCCAGAACCACCTGGGGGACGGTCCGGAATCACCTGCCAGCCATGGCGGAACCACCTCTCAGACGTACCAGAACCACCTGCCGGAGAAGCTGGAAACACGTCCTGGACAGACTGGAACCACGTGACGGCCATGCCTGAACCACATGCCGAGCACGGCGGAACCACCTGCCGGACACGCCAAAATCACCTGCCCGCTACACCAGCACCAGTTCGGGGACAAGCCGGAATCACGTGAGGGGCATGCCGGCACAGCCTCTCAGACTGAACCTAGTGCCGGACACCAGAGAACCACCTGACGGGCAGACCGGAACCACCTGCCGGACACGCCGGAACCACCGGCTCGACCCGCCGGAACGACCGCTGTACATGCAGAATCACCTGCCGGCTACGCCGGAAACACTTGGCGAACACTCCGGAATCATCTGCCGGGCATGCCGGAACCACCTCTCAGATATGCCAGAACCACGTGCCAATGACCCCGGAAGCACCTGCCGAGCACGCCGGAACCACCTGCTCGACTCGCCAGAACCACCTGCCGGACACGCAATAGTCACCTGCCGGCTACGCCACAACCAGTTGGGGAACACTTCGGAATCACCTGCCGGGCTTGCTGGAACCACCTGCCGGTCATGCCAAAATCACCTGCCAACTACGCCAGTACCACTTGGCGGACACTGTGGAAACACCTGTCGGGCCGGCCGGAACCACATCTCAGACGTGCCAGAACCATGTGCATGAGATGCTGGAACCACACCCCGAACAGACGGAAAACACCTGCCAGACCCGTCTGAACAACCTGTCGAGCACGCCAGAGCCACCTGCTCGACTCGCCGGAACCACCTACCTGACATGCCCAAATCACCAGCCGGGTATGCCAGAACCACTTGGCGGACACTCCGGAATCATCTGCCGGACATGCCGGAACCAGCTCTCAAACACACCAGAACCACGTGCCGGAGACGCCGGAAGCACCTGCTGAGCATACCGGAGCCTCCTGCTCGACTCGCCAGAAACACCTGTCGGACACGCCAAAATCACCTGCCGGGTACGCCAGAACCACCTGGCGGAAACTCCGAAATCACCTGTCGCGCATGCCGGAACCACCTCTCAGACGTGCCAGAACCATGTGGCGGACAGTCCGGAATCACCTGTTGGGCATGCGCAACCACCTCTGAGACGTACCAGAACCACATGCCGTGCAGGCTGGAACCACCTACCGGACAGACCGGAATCACCTTTCGGGCATGCCGGAACCACCTGTCAGATGTGCCAGAAACACGTGCCGGAGACGCCGGAAGCACCTGCCAAGCACGTTGGAACCACCTGCTCAACTCGCCTGAACCACCTGCCGGACATGCCAAAATCACCTGCCGACTATGCCACAACCAGTTGGTGAACACTTTGGAATCACCTGCCAGGCTTGCTGGAACCACCTGCCAGTCATGCCAAAATCACCTGCCAACTACGCCAGAACCGCTTGGCGGACACTGCGGAAACACCTGTCGGGCCGGCTGGAACCACATCTCAGACGTGCCAGAACCATGTGCATGAGATGCTGGAACCACACCCCGAACAGACGGAAAACACCTGCCAGACCCGTCTGAACAACCTGCCGAGCACGCCGGAGCACCTGCTCGACTCGCCGGAACCACCTACCTGACATGCCCAAATCACCAGCCGGGTATGCCAGAACCACTTGGCGGACACTCCGGAATCATCTGCCGGACATGCCGGAACCAGCTCTCAGACACACCACAACCACGTGCCGGAGACGCCGGAAGCACCTGCCGAGCATGCCGGAGCCACCTGCTCGACTCGCCAGAAGCACCTGTCGGACACGCCAAAATCACCTGCCGGGTATGCCAGAACCACCTGGCGGACACTACGGAATCACCTGACGCGCATGCCGGAACCACCTCTCAGACGTGCCGGAAGCACCTGCCATGACGCCGGAAACACCTACCGGACAGACTGGAACCACATGCCAAGAACGCCGGAGCCACCTGTTCGACTCGCTGGAACCACCTGCCGGACAGGCCAATATCAAATGCTGGCTATGCCAGAACCACCTGGGGGACGGTCCGGAATCACCTGCCAGCCATGGCGGAACCACCTCTCAGACGCACCAGAACCACCTGCCGGAGAAGCTGGAAACACGTCCTGGACGGTCTGGAACCACCTGCCGGCCAAGCCTGAACCACCTGCCAAGCACAACGGAACAACCTGCCAGACACGCCAAAATCACCTGCGTGTTATGCCAGAACCACTTGGAGGACTCTCTGGGATGACCTGCCGGGCATGCCGGAACCACCTCTCAGACGTGCCAGAACCATGTGGCGGACAGTCCGGAATCACCTGTTGGGCATGCGCAACCACCTCTGAGACGTACCAGAACCACATGCCGTGCAGGCTGGAACCACCTACCGGACAGACCGGAATCACCTTTCGGGCATGCCGGAACCACCTGTCAGATGTGCCAGAAACACGTGCCGGAGACGCCGGAAGCACCTGCCAAGCACGTTGGAACCACCTGCTCAACTCGCCTGAACCACCTGCCGGACATGCCAAAATCACCTGCCGACTATGCCAGAACCACTTGGCGAACACTCCGGAATCACTTGCCGGGCATGCAGGAACCACCTCTCAGACATGCCAGAACCCCGTGCCAATGACCCCGGAAGCACCAGCCGAGCACGCCGGAACCACCTGCTCGACTCGCCAGAACCACCTGCCGATCACGCAAAAATCACCTGCCGGCTACGCCACAACCAGTTGGTGAACACTTTGGAATCACCTGCCAGGCTTGCTGGAACCACCTGCCAGTCATGCCAAAATCACCTGCCAACTACGCCAGAACCGCTTGGCGGACACTGCGGAAACACCTGTCGGGCCGGCTGGAACCACATCTCAGACGTGCCAGAAACGTGTTCATGAGATGCTGGAACCACACCCCGAACAGACGGATACCACCTGCCAGAACCGCCTGAACCACCTGCTGAGCACGCAGGAACCACCTGCTCGACTCACCGGTACCACCTCCCTGACACGCCAAAATCACCTGCTTGGTATGCCAGAACCACTTGGCGGACACTCCGGAATCATCTGCCGGACATGCCGGAACCAGCTCTTAGACACACCAGAAACAAGTGCCGGAGACACCGGAAGCACCTGCCGAGCATGCCAGAGCCACCTGCTCGACTCGCCAGAAACACCTGCCGGACACGCCAAAATCACCTGCCGGGTATGCCAGAACCACCTGGCGGACACTCCGAAACGACCTGTCGCGCATGCCGGAACCACCTCTCACACGTGCCGGAAGCACGTGCCGGACATGCCGGAATCTCCTACCGGACAGACCGGAACCACCTGCCGAGCACACCGGAGCCACCTGTTCGACTCGATGGAACCACCTGCCGGACAGGCCAATATCAACTGCTGGCTATGCCAGAACCACCTGGGGGACGGTCCGGGATCACCTGCCAGCCATGGCGGAACCACCTCTCAGACGTACCAGAACCACCTGCCGGAGAAGCTGGAAACACGTCCTGGACAGACTGGAACCACGTGACGGCCATGCCTGAACCACCTGCCGAGCACGGCGGAACCACCTGCCGGACACGCCAAAATCACCTGCGGGCTACGCCAGAACCACTTGGACGACTCTCCGGGCATGTTGGAACCACCTCTCAGACGTGCCAGAAGCACGTGGCGGACAGTCCGGAATCACCTGTTGGGCATACGCAACCACCTCTGACACGTACCAGAACCACGTGCCGTGCACGCCGGAACCACCTACCGGACAGACCGGAATCAACTTTTGGGCATGCCGGAACCACCAGTCAGATGTGCCAGAAACACGTGCCGGAGACGCCGGAATCACCTGCCGAGCACGTCGCAAGCACCTGCTCAACTCGCCTGAACCACCTGCTGGACACGCCAAAATCACCTGCCCGCTGCACCAGCACCACTTCGGGGACAAGCCGGAATCACGTGAGGGGCATGCCGGCACAGCCTCTCAGACTGAACCTCGTGCCGGACACCACAGAACCACCTGCCGGACAGACCGGAACCACCTGCCGGACACGCCGGAACCACCGGCTCGACCCGCCGGAACGACCGCTGGACATGCAAAATCACCTGCCGGCTACGCCGGAAACACTTGGCGAACACTCCGGAATCACCTGCCGGGCATGCCGGAACCACCTCTCAGATATGCCAGAACCACGTGCCAATGACCCCGGAAGCACCTGCCGAGCACGCCGGAACCACCTGCTCGACTCGCCAGAACCACCTGCCGGACACGCAAAAATCACCTGCCGGCTACGCCACAACCAGTTGGGCAACACTTCGGAATCACCTGCCCGGCTTGCTGGAACCACCTGCCGGTCCTGCCAAAATCACCTGCCTACTACGCCAGTACCACTTGGCGGACACTGTGGAAACACCTGTCGGGCCGGCCGGAACCACATCTCAGACGTGCTAGAACCATGTGCATGAGATGCTGGAACCACACCCAAAAGAGACGGAAAACACCTGCCAGACGCGTCTGAACAACCTGCCGAGCACGCCGCAGCCACCTACCTGACATGCCCAAATCACCTGCCGGGTATGCCAGAACCACTTGGCGGACACTCCGGAATCATCTGCCGGACATGCCGGAACCAGCTCTTAGACACACCAGAACCACGTGCCGGAGACGCCGGAAGCACCTGCTGAGCATGCCGGAGCCACCTGCTCAACTCGCCAGAAACACCTGTCGGACACGCCAAAATCACCTGCCGGGTACGCCAGAACCACCTGGCGGACACTCCGAAATCACCTGTCGCGCATGCCGGAACCACCTCTCAGACGTGCCGGAAGCACGTGCCGGACACGCCGGAATCACCTACCGGACAGACCGGAACCACCTGCCGAGCACGCCGGAGCCACCTGTTCGACTCGCTGGAACCACCTGCCGGACAGGCCAATATCAACTGCTGGCTATGCCAGAACCACCTGGGGGACGGTCCGGAATCACCTGCCAGCCATGGCGGAACCACCTCTCAGACGTACCAGAACCACCTGCCGGAGAAGCTGGAAACACGTCCTGGACAGTCTGGAACCACCTGCCGGCCAAGCCTGAACCACCTGCCAAGCACAACGGAATAACCTGCCGGACACGCCAAAATCACCTGCGTGTTATGCCAGAACCACTTGGAGGACTCTCTGGGATGACCTGCCGGGCATGCCGGAACCACCTCTCAGACGTGCCAGAACCATGTGGCGGACAGTCCGGAATCACCTGTTGGGCATGCGCAACCACCTCTGAGACGTACCAGAACCACATGCCGTGCAGGCTGGAACCACCTACCGGACAGACCGGAATCACCTTTCGGGCATGCCGGAACCACCTGTCAGATGTGCCAGAAACACGTGCCGGAGACGCCGGAAGCACCTGCCAAGCACGTTGGAACCACCTGCTCAACTCGCCTGAACCACCTGCCGGACATGCCAAAATCACCTGCCGACTATGCCAGAACCACTTGGCGAACACTCCGGAATCACTTGCCGGGCATGCAGGAACCACCTCTCAGACATGCCAGAACCCCGTGCCAATGACCCCGGAAGCACCAGCCGAGCACGCCGGAACCACCTGCTCGACTCGCCAGAACCACCTGCCGATCACGCAAAAATCACCTGCCGGCTACGCCACAACCAGTTGGTGAACACTTTGGAATCACCTGCCAGGCTTGCTGGAACCACCTGCCAGTCATGCCAAAATCACCTGCCAACTACGCCAGAACCGCTTGGCGGACACTGCGGAAACACCTGTCGGGCCGGCTGGAACCACATCTCAGACGTGCCAGAAACGTGTTCATGAGATGCTGGAACCACACCCCGAACAGACGGATACCACCTGCCAGAACCGCCTGAACCACCTGCTGAGCACGCCGGAACCACCTGCTCGACTCACCGGTACCACCTCCCTGACACGCCAAAATCACCTGCTGGGTATGCCAGAACCACTTGGCGGACACTCCGGAATCATCTGCCGGACATGCCGGAACCAGCTCTCAGACACACCAGAACCAAGTGCCGGAGACGCCGGAAGCACCTGCCGAGCATGCCGGAGCCACCTGCTCGACTCGCCAGAAACACCTGCCGGACACGCCAAAATCACCTGCCGGGTATGCCAGAACCACTTCGGGGACAAGCCGGAATCACGTGAGGGGCATGCCGGCACAGCCTCTCAGACTGAACCTCGTGCCGGACACCACAGAACCACCTGCCGGACAGACCGGAACCACCTGCCGGACACGCCGGAACCACCGGCTCGACCCGCCGGAACGACCGCTGGACATGCAAAATCAACTGCCGGCTACGCCGGAAACACTTGGCGAACACTCCGGAATCACCTGCCGGGCATGCCGGAACCACCTCTCAGATATGCCAGAACCACGTGCCAATGACCCCGGAAGCACCTGCCGAGCATGCCGGAACCACCTGCTCGACTCGCCAGAACCACCTGCCGGACACGCAAAAATCACCTGCCGGCTACGCCACAACCAGTTGGGGAACACTTCGGAATCACCTGCCGGGCTTGCTGGAACCACCTGCCGGTCATGCCAAAATCACCTGCCAACTACGCCAGTACCACTTGGCGGACACTGTGGAAACACCTGTCGGGCCGGCCGGAACCACATCTCAGACGTGCCAGAACCATGTGCATGAGATGCTGGAACCACACCCCGAACAGACGGAAAACGCCTGCCAGACGCGTCTGAACAACCTGCCGAGCACGCCGCAGCCACCTACCTGACATGCCCAAATCACCAGCCGGGTATGCCAGAACCACTTGGCGGACACTCCGGAATCATCTGCCGGACATGCCGGAACCAGCTCTCAGACACACCAGAACCACGTGCCGGAGACGCCGGAAGCACCTGCTGAGCATGCCGGAGCCACCTGCTCAACTCGCCAGAAACACCTGTCGGACACGCCAAAATCACCTGCCGGGTACGCCAGAACCACCTGGCGGACAGTCCGAAACCACCTGTCGCGCATGCCGGAACCACCTCTCAGACGTGCCGGAAGCACGTGCCGGACACGCCGGAATCACCTACCGGACAGACCGGAACCACCTGCCGAGCACGCCGGAGCCACCTGTTCGACTCGCTGTAACCACCTGCCGGACAGGCCAATATCAAATGCTGGCTATGCCAGAACCACCTGGGGGACGGTCCGGAATCACCTGCCAGCCATGGCGGAACCACCTCTCAGACGTACCAGAACCACCTGCCGGAGAAGATGGAAACACGTCCTGGACAGTCTGGAACCACCTGCCGGCCAAGCCTGAACCACCTGCCAAGCACAACGGAATAACCTCCCGGACACGCCAAAATCACCTGCGTGTTATGCCAGAACCACTTGGAGGACTCTCTGGGATGACCTGCCGGGCATGCCGGAACCACCTCTCAGACGTGCCAGAACCATGTGGCGGACAGTCCGGAATCACCTGTTGGGCATGCGCAACCACCTCTGAGACGTACCAGAACCACATGCCGTGCAGGCTGGAACCACCTACCGGACAGACCGGAATCACCTTTCGGGCATGCCGGAACCACCTGTCAGATGTGCCAGAAACACGTGCCGGAGACGCCGGAAGCACCTGCCAAGCACGTTGGAACCACCTGCTCAACTCGCCTGAACCACCTGCCGGACATGCCAAAATCACCTGCCGACTATGCCAGAACCACTTGGCGAACACTCCGGAATCACTTGCCGGGCATGCAGGAACCACCTCTCAGACATGCCAGAACGCAAACCT
>NW_027227819.1:0-15687 GCF_037783145.1 Equus przewalskii | reverse complement strand
GGTTCCAACATGCCCGGCAGGTCATTTCGGAGAGTCGTCCAAGTGGTTCTGGCGTAGCCCGCAGGTGATTTTGGCGTGTCCGGCAGGTGGTTCCGCCGTGCTCGGCAGGTGGTCCAGGCATGGCCGTCACGTGGTTCCAGTCTGTCCAGGACGTGTTTCCAGCTTCTCCGGCAGGTGGTTCTGGTACGTCTGAGAGGTGGTTCTGCCATGGCTGGCAGGTGATCCCGGACTGTCCCCCAGGTGGTTCTGGCATAGCCAGCAGTTGATATTGGCCTGTCCGGCAGGTGGTTCCAGCGAGTCGAACAGGTGGCTCCGGCGTTCTTGGCAGGTGGTTCCGGTCTGTCCGGTAGGTGTTTCCGGCGTGTCTTGGCACGTGCTTCCGGCACGTCTGAGAGGTGGTTCCGGCATGCGCGGCAGGTGATTCCGTAGTGTCCGCCAGGTGGTTCTGGCATACCCGGCAGGTGATTTTGGCGTGTCCGGCAGGTGTTTCTGGCGAGTCGAGCAGGTGGCTCCGGCATGCTCGGCAGGTGCTTCCGGCGTCTCCGGCACTTGGTTCTGGTGTGTCTGAGAGCTGGTTCCGGCATGTCCGGCAGATGATTCCGGAGTGTCCGCCAAGTGGTTCTGGCATACCCAGCAGGTGATTTTGGCGTGTCAGGGAGGTGGTAGCGGTGAGTCGAGCAGGTGGTTCCGGCGTGCTCAGCAGGTGGTTCAGGCGGTTCTGGCAGGTGGTATCCGTCTGTTCGGGGTGTGGTTCCAGCATCTCATGAACACGTTTCTGGCACGTCTGAGATGTGGTTCCAGCCGGCCCGACAGGTGTTTCCGCAGTGTCCGCCAAGCGGTTCTGGCGTAGTTGGCAGGTGATTTTGGCATGACCGGCAGGTGGTTCCAGCAAGCCTGGCAGGTGATTCCAAAGTGTTCACCAACTGGTTGTGGCGTAGCCGGCAGGTGATTTTTGCGTGATCGGCAGGTGGTTCTGGCGAGTCGAGCAGGTGGTTCCGGCGTGCTCGGCTGGTGCTTCCGGGGTCATTGGCACGGGGTTCTGGCATGTCTGAGAGGTGGTTCCTGCATGCCCGGCAAGTGATTCCGGAGTGTTCGCCAAGTGGTTCTGGCATAGTCGGCAGGTGATTTTGGCATGTCCGGCAGGTGGTTCAGGCGAGTTGAGCAGGTGGTTCCAACGTGCTTGGCAGGTGCTTCCGGCGTCTCCGGCACGTGTTTCTGGCACATCTGACAGGTGGTTCCGGCATGCCCGAAAGGTGATTCCGGTCTGTCCGGTAGGTGGTTCCAGCCTGCACGGCATGTGGTTCTGGTACGTCTCAGAGGTGGTTGCGCATGCCCAACAGGTGATTCCGGACTGTCCGCCACATGGTTCTGGCACGTCTGAGAGGTGTTTCCGGCATGCCCGGCAGGTCATCCCAGAGAGTCCTCCAAGTGGTTCTGGCATAACACGCAGGTGATTGTGGCGTGTCTGGCAGGTTGTTCCGTTGTGCTTGGCAGGTGGTTCAGGCTTGGCCGGCAGGTGGTTCCAGACTGTCCAGGACGTGTTTCCAGCTTCTCCGGCAGGTGGATCTGGTACGTCTGAGAGTTGGTTCCGCCATGGCTGGCAGGTGATCCCAGACTGTCCCCCATGTGGTTCTGGCATAGCCAGCAGATGATATTGGCCTGTCTGGCAGGTGGTTCCAGCGAGTCGAACAGGTGGCTCCGCCGTGCTCGGCAGGTGGTTCAGGCATGGCCGTCACGTGGTTCCAGTCTGTCCAGGACGTGTTTCCAGCTTCTCCGGCAGGTGGTTCTGGTACGTCTGAGAGGTGGTTCCGCCATGGCTGGCAGGTGATCCCGGACTGTCCCCCAGGTGGTTCTGGCATAGCCAGCAGTTGATACTGGCCTGTCCGGAAAGTGGTTCCAGCAAGTCGAACAGGTGGCTCCGGCGTGCTCGGCAGGTGGTTCCGGTCTGTCCGGTAGGTGATTCCGGCGTGTCCGGCACGTGCTTCCGGCACTCCTGAGTGGTGGTTCCGCCATGCGCGACAGGTGATTTCTGCGTGTCCGGCAGGTGGTTCTGGCGAGTCGAGCAGGTGGTTCCGGCGTGCTCGGCAGGTGCTTCCGGGGTCATTGGCACGTGGTTCTGGCATATCTGAGAGGTGGTTCCGGCATGCCCGGCAGGTGATTCCGGAGTGTTCGCCAAGTGTTTCCGGCGTAGCCGGCAGGTGATTTTGCATGTCCAGCGGTCGTTCCGGCGGGTCGAGCCGGTGGTTCCGGTGTGTCCGGCAGGTGGTTCCGGTCTGTCTGGCAGGTGGTTCTGTGGTGTCCGGCACGAGGTTCAGTCTGAGAGGCTGTGCCGGCATGCCCCTCACGTGATTCCGGCTTGTCCCCGAAGTGGTGCTGGAGTAGCGGGCAGGTGATTTTGGCGTGTCCGGCAGGTGGTTCAGGCGAGTTGAGCAGGTGGTTGCGACGTGCTCGGCAGGTGCTTCCGGCGTCTCCGGCACGTGTTTGTGGCACATCTGACTGGTGGTTCCGGCATGCCCAAAAGTTGATTCCGGTCTGTCCGGTAGGTGGTTCCGGCGTGCACGGCACGTGGTTCTGGTACGTCTCAGAGGTGGTTGCGTATGCCCAACAGGTGATTCCGGACTGTCCGCCACGTGCTTCTGGCACGTCTGAGAGGTGGTTCCAACATGCCCGGCAGGTCATTTCGGAGAGTCGTCCAAGTGGTTCTGGCGTAGCCCGCAGGTGATTTGGGCGTGTCCGGCAGGTGGTTCCGCCGTGCTCGGCAGGTGGTTCAGGCATGGCCGTCACGTGGTTCCAGTCTGTCCAGGACGTGTTTCCAGCTTCTCCGGCAGGTGGTTCTGGTACGTCTGAGAGGTGGTTCCGCCATGGCTGGCAGGTGATCCCGGACTGTCCCCCAGGTGGTTCTGGCATAGCCAGCAGTTGATATTGGCCTGTCCGGCAGGTGGTTCCAGCGAGTCGAACAGGTGGCTCCGGCGTTCTTGGCAGGTGGTTCCGGTCTGTCCGGTAGGTGTTTCCGGCGTGTCTGGCACGTGCTTCCGGCACGTCTGAGAGGTGGTTCCGGCATGCGCGGCAGGTGATTCCGGAGTGTCCGCCAGGTGGTTCTGGCATACCCGGCAGGTGATTTTGGCGTGTCCGGCAGGTGTTTCTGGCGAGTCGAGCAGGTGGCTCCGGCATGCTCGGCAGGTGCTTCCGGCGTCTCCGGCACTTGGTTCTGGTGTGTCTGAGAGCTGGTTCCGGCATGTCCGGCAGATGATTCCGGAGTGTCCGCCAAGTGGTTCTGGCATACCCAGCAGGTGATTTTGGCGTGTCAGGGAGGTGGTACCGGTGAGTCGAGCAGGTGGTTCCGGCGTGCTCAGCAGGTGGTTCAGGCGGTTCTGGCAGGTGGTATCCGTCTGTTCGGGGTGTGGTTCCAGCATCTCATGAACACGTTTCTGGCACGTCTGAGATGTGGTTCCAGCCGGCCCGACAGGTGTTTCCGCAGTGTCCGCCAAGCGGTTCTGGCGTAGTTGGCAGGAGATTTTGGCATGACCGGCAGGTGGTTCCAGCAAGCCTGGCAGGTGATTCCAAAGTGTTCACCAACTGGTTGTGGCGTAGCCGGCAGGTGATTTTTGCGTGATCGGCAGGTGGTTCTGGCGAGTCGAGCAGGTGGTTCCGGCGTGCTCGGCTGGTGCTTCCGGGGTCATTGGCACGGGGTTCTGGCATGTCTGAGAGGTGGTTCCTGCATGCCCGGCAAGTGATTCCGGAGTGTTCGCCAAGTGGTTCTGGCATAGTCGGCAGGTGATTTTGGCATGTCCGGCAGGTGGTTCAGGCGAGTTGAGCAGGTGGTTCCAACGTGCTTGGCAGGTGCTTCCGGCGTCTCTGGCACGTGTTTCTGGCACATCTGACAGGTGGTTCCGGCATGCCCGAAAGGTGATTCCGGGCTGTCCGGTAGGTGGTTCCAGCCTGCACGGCATGTGGTTCTGGTACGTCTCAGAGGTGGTTGCGCATGCCCAACAGGTGATTCCGGACTGTCCGCCACATGGTTCTGGCACGTCTGAGAGGTGTTTCCGGCATGCCCGGCAGGTCATCCCAGAGAGTCCTCCAAGTGGTTCTGGCATAACACGCAGGGGCTTTTGGCGTGTCTGGCAGGTTGTTCCGTTGTGCTTGGCAGGTGGTTCAGGCTTGGCCGGCAGGTGGTTCCCGACTGTCCAGGACGTGTTTCCAGCTTCTCCGGCAGGTGGTTCTGGTACGTCTGAGAGGCGGTTCTGCCATGGCTGGCAGGTGATTCCGGACCGTCCCCCATGTGGTTCTGGCATAGCCAGCAGTTAATATTGGCCTGTCCGGCAGGTGGTTCCAGTGAGTGGAACAGGTGGCTCCGGCGTGCTCGGCAGGTGGTTCCGGTCTGTCCGGTAGGTGATTCCGGCGTGTACGGCACGTGCTTCCGGCACGTCTGAGAGGTGGTTCCGGCATGCGCGACAGGTGATTTCTGCGTGTCCGGCAGGTGGTTCTGGCGAGTCGAGCAGGTGGTTCCGGCGTGCTCGGCAGGTGCTTCCGGGGTCATTGGCACGTGGTTCTGGCATATGTGAGATGTGGTTCCGGCATGCCCGGCAGGTGATTCCGGAGTGTTCGCCAAGTGTTTCTGGCGTAGCTGGCAGTTGATTTTGCATGTCCAGCGGTCGTTCCGGCGGGTCGAGCCGGTGGTTCCGGCGTGTCCGGCAGGTGGTTCCGGTCTGTCCGGCAGGTGGTTCTGTGGTGTCCGGCACGAGGTTCAGTCTGAGAGGCTGTGCCGGCATGCCCCTCACGTGATTCCGGCTTGTCCCCGAAGTGGTGCTGGTGTAGCGGGCAGGTGATTTTGGCGTGTCCGGCAGGTGGTTCAGGCGAGTTGAGCAGGTGGTTGCGACGTGCTCGGCAGGTGCTTCCGGCGTCTCCGGCACGTGTTTGTGGCACATCTGACTGGTGGTTCCGGCATGCCCAAAAGTTGATTCCGGTCTGTCCGGTAGGTGGTTCCGGCGTGCACGGCACGTGGTTCTGGTACGTCTCAGAGGTGGTTGCGTATGCCCAACAGGTGATTCCGGACTGTCCGCCACGTGCTTCTGGCACGTCTGAGAGGTGGTTCCAACATGCCCGGCAGGTCATTTCGGAGAGTCGTCCAAGTGGTTCTGGCGTAGCCCGCAGGTGATTTGGGCGTGTCCGGCAGGTGGTTCCGCCGTGCTCGGCAGGTGGTTCAGGCATGGCCGTCACGTGGTTCCAGTCTGTCCAGGACGTGTTTCCAGCTTCTCCGGCAGGTGGTTCTGGTACGTCTGAGAGGTGGTTCCGCCATGGCTGGCAGGTGATCCCGGACTGTCCCCCAGGTGGTTCTGGCATAGCCAGCAGTTGATATTGGCCTCTCCGGCAGGTGGTTCCAGCGAGTCGAACAGTTGGCTCCGGCGTTCTTGGCAGGTGGTTCCGGTCTGTCCGGTAGGTGTTTCCGGCGTGTCTGGCACGTGCTTCCGGCACGTCTGAGAGGTGGTTCCGGCATGCGCGGCAGGTGATTCCGGAGTGTCCGCCAGGTGGTTCTGGCATACCCGGCAGGTGATTTTGGCGTGTCCGGCAGGTGTTTCTGGCGAGTCGAGCAGGTGGCTCCGGCATGCTCGGCAGGTGCTTCCGGCGTCTCCGGCACTTGGTTCTGGTGTGTCTGAGAGCTGGTTCCGGCATGTCCGGCAGATGATTCCGGAGTGTCCGCCAAGTGGTTCTGGCATACCCAGCAGGTGATTTTGGCGTGTCAGGGAGGTGGTACCGGTGAGTCGAGCAGGTGGTTCCGGCGTGCTCAGCAGGTGGTTCAGGCGGTTCTGGCAGGTGGTATCCGTCTGTTCGGGGTGTGGTTCCAGCATCTCATGAACACGTTTCTGGCACGTCTGAGATGTGGTTCCAGCCGGCCCGACAGGTGTTTCCGCAGTGTCCGCCAAGCGGTTCTGGCGTAGTTGGCAGGTGATTTTGGCATGACCGGCAGGTGGTTCCAGCAAGCCTGGCAGGTGATTCCAAAGTGTTCACCAACTGGTTGTGGCGTAGCCGGCAGGTGATTTTTGCGTGATCGGCAGGTGGTTCTGGCGAGTCGAGCAGGTGGTTCCGGCGTGCTCGGCTGGTGCTTCCGGGGTCATTGGCACGGGGTTCTGGCATGTCTGAGAGGTGGTTCCTGCATGCCCGGCAAGTGATTCCGGAGTGTTCGCCAAGTGGTTCTGGCATAGTCGGCAGGTGATTTTGGCATGTCCGGCAGGTGGTTCAGGCGAGTTGAGCAGGTGGTTCCAACGTGCTTGGCAGGTGCTTCCGGCGTCTCCGGCACGTGTTTCTGGCACATCTGACAGGTGGTTCCGGCATGCCCGAAAGGTGATTCCGGGCTGTCCGGTAGGTGGTTCCAGCCTGCACGGCATGTGGTTCTGGTACGTCTCAGAGGTGGTTGCGCATGCCCAACAGGTGATTCCGGACTGTCCGCCACATGGTTCTGGCACGTCTGAGAGGTGTTTCCGGCATGCCCGGCAGGTCATCCCAGAGAGTCCTCCAAGTGGTTCTGGCATAACACGCAGGGGCTTTTGGCGTGTCCGGCAGGTTGTTCCGTTGTGCTTGGCAGGTGGTTCAGGCTTGGCCGGCAGGTGGTTCCCGACTGTCCAGGACGTGTTTCCAGCTTCTCCGGCAGGTGGTTCTGGTACGTCTGAGAGGCGGTTCTGCCATGGCTGGCAGGTGATTCCGGACCGTCCCCCATGTGGTTCTGGCATAGCCAGCAGTTAATATTGGCCTGTCCGGCAGGTGGTTCCAGTGAGTGGAACAGGTGGCTCCGGCGTGCTCGGCAGGTGGTTCCGGTCTGTCCGGTAGGTGATTCCGGCGTGTCCGGCACGTGCTTCCGGCACGTCTGAGAGGTGGTTCCGGCATGCGCGACAGGTGATTTCTGCGTGTCCGGCAGGTGGTTCTGGCGAGTCGAGCAGGTGGTTCCGGCGTGCTCGGCAGGTGCTTCCGGGGTCATTGGCACGTGGTTCTGGCATATGTGAGATGTGGTTCCGGCATGCCCGGCAGGTGATTCCGGAGTGTTCGCCAAGTGTTTCTGGCGTAGCTGGCAGGTGATTTTGCATGTCCAGCGGTCGTTCCGGCGGGTCGAGCCGGTGGTTCCGGCGTGTCCGGCAGGTGGTTCCGGTCTGTCCGGCAGGTGGTTCTGTGGTGTCCGGCACGAGGTTCAGTGTGAGAGGCTGTGCCGGCATGCCCCTCACGTGATTCCGGCTTGTCCCCGAAGTGGTGCTGGTGTAGGGGGCAGGTGATTTTGGCGTGTCCGGCAGGTGGTTCAGGCGAGTTGAGCAGGTGGTTGCGACGTGCTCGGCAGGTGGTTCCGGCGTCTCCGGCACGTGTTTGTGGCACATCTGACTGGTGGTTCCGGCATGCCCAAAAGTTGATTCCGGTCTGTCCGGTAGGTGGTTCCGGCGTGCACGGCACGTGGTTCTGGTACGTCTCAGAGGTGGTTGCGTATGCCCAACAGGTGATTCCGGACTGTCCGCCACGTGCTTCTGGCACGTCTGAGAGGTGGTTCCAACATGCCCGGCAGGTCATTTCGGAGAGTCGTCCAAGTGGTTCTGGCGTAGCCCGCAGGTGATTTTGGCGTGTCCGGCAGGTGGTTCCGAAGTGCTCGGCAGGTGGTTCAGGCATGGCCGTCACGTGGTTCCAGTCTGTCCAGGACGTGTTTCCAGCTTCTCCGGCAGGTGGATCTGGTACGTCTGAGAGTTGGTTCCGCCATGGCTGGCAGGTGATCCCGGACTGTCTCCCAGGTGGTTCTGGCATAGCCAGCAGATGATATTGGCCTGTCTGGCAGATGGTTCCAGCGAGTCGAACAGGTGGCTCCGCCGTGCTCGGCAGGTGGTTCAGGCATGGCCGTCACGTGGTTCCAGTCTGTCCAGGACGTGTTTCCAGCTTCTCCGGCAGGTGGTTCTGGTACGTCTGAGAGGTGGTTCCGCCATGGCTGGCAGGTGATCCCGGACTGTCCCCCAGGTGGTTCTGGCATAGCCAGCAGTTGATATTGGCCTCTCCGGCAGGTGGTTCCAGCGAGTCGAACAGGTGGCTCCGGCGTTCTTGGCAGGTGGTTCCGGTCTGTCCGGTAGGTGTTTCCGGCGTGTCTGGCACGTGCTTCCGGCACGTCTGAGAGGTGGTTCCGGCATGCGCGGCAGGTGATTCCGGAGTGTCCGCCAGGTGGTTCTGGCATACCCGGCAGGTGATTTTGGCGTGTCCGGCAGGTGTTTCTGGCGAGTCGAGCAGGTGGCTCCGGCATGCTCGGCAGGTGCTTCCGGCGTCTCCGGCACTTGGTTCTGGTGTGTCTGAGAGCTGGTTCCGGCATGTCCGGCAGATGATTCCGGAGTGTCCGCCAAGTGGTTCTGGCATACCCAGCAGGTGATTTTGGCGTGTCAGGGAGGTGGTACCGGTGAGTCGAGCAGGTGGTTCTGGCGTGCTCAGCAGGTGGTTCAGGCGGTTCTGGCAGGTGGTATCCGTCTGTTCGGGGTGTGGTTCCAGCATCTCATGAACACGTTTCTGGCACGTCTGAGATGTGGTTCCAGCCGGCCCGTCAGGTGATTCCGCAGTGTCCGCCAAGCGGTTCTGGCGTAGTTGGCAGGTGATTTTGGCATGACCGGCAGGTGGTTCCAGCAAGCCTGGCAGGTGATTCCAAAGTGTTCACCAACTGGTTGTGGCGTAGCCGGCAGGCGATTTTTGCGTGATCGGCAGGTGGTTCTGGCGAGTCGAGCAGGTGGTTCCGGCGTGCTCGGCTGGTGCTTCCGGGGTCATTGGCACGGGGTTCTGGCATGTCTGAGAGGTGGTTCCTGCATGCCCGGCAAGTGATTCCGGAGTGTTCGCCAAGTGGTTCTGGCATAGTCGGCAGGTGATTTTGGCATGTCCGGCAGGTGGTTCAGGCGAGTTGAGCAGGTGGTTCCAACGTGCTTGGCAGGTGCTTCCGGCGTCTCCGGCACGTGTTTCTGGCACATCTGACAGGTGGTTCCGGCATGCCCGAAAGGTGATTCCGGCCTGTCCGGTAGGTGGTTCCAGCCTGCACGGCATGTGGTTCTGGTACGTCTCAGAGGTGGTTGCGCATGCCCAACAGGTGATTCCGGACTGTCCGCCACATGGTTCTGGCACGTCTGAGAGGTGTTTCCGGCATGCCCGGCAGGTCATCCCAGAGAGTCCTCCAAGTGGTTCTGGCATAACACGCAGGGGCTTTTGGCGTGTCCGGCAGGTTGTTCCGTTGTGCTTGGCAGGTGGTTCAGGCTTGGCCGGCAGGTGGTTCCAGACTGTCCAGGACGTGTTTCCAGCTTCTCCGGCAGGTGGTTCTGGTACGTCTGAGAGGCGGTTCTGCCATGGCTGGCAGGTGATTCCGGACCGTCCCCCATGTGGTTCTGGCATAGCCAGCAGTTAATATTGGCCTGTCCGGCAGGTGGTTCCAGTGAGTGGAACAGGTGGCTCCGGCGTGCTCGGCAGGTGGTTCCGGTCTGTCCGGTAGGTGATTCCGGCGTGTCCGGCACGTGCTTCCGGCACGTCTGAGAGGTGGTTCCGGCATGCGCGACAGGTGATTTCTGCGTGTCCGGCAGGTGGTTCTGGCGAGTCGAGCAGGTGGTTCCGGCGTGCTCGGCAGGTGCTTCCGGGGTCATTGGCACGTGGTTCTGGCATATGTGAGATGTGGTTCCGGCATGCCCGGCAGGTGATTCCGGAGTGTTCGCCAAGTGTTTCCGGCGTAGCTGGCAGGTGATTTTGCATGTCCAGCGGTCGTTCCGGCGGGTCGAGCCGGTGGTTCCGGCGTGTCCGGCAGGTGGTTCCGGTCTGTCCGGCAGGTGGTTCTGTGGTGTCCGGCACGAGGTTCAGTCTGAGAGGCTGTGCCGGCATGCCCCTCACGTGATTCCGGCTTGTCCCCGAAGTGGTGCTGGTGTAGCGGGCAGGTGATTTTGGCGTGTCCGGCAGGTGGTTCAGGCGAGTTGAGCAGGTGGTTGCGACGTGCTCGGCAGGTGCTTCCGGCGTCTCCGGCACGTGTTTGTGGCACATCTGACTGGTGGTTCCGGCATGCCCAAAAGTTGATTCCGGTCTGTCCGGTAGGTGGTTCCGGCGTGCACGGCACGTGGTTCTGGTAGGTGTCAGAGGTGGTTGTGCATGCCCAACAGGTGATTCCGGACTGTCCGCCACATGGTTCTGGCACGTCTGAGAGGTGTTTCCGGCATGCCCGGCAGGTCATCCCAGAGAGTCCTCCAAGTGGTTCTGGCATAACACGCAGGGGCTTTTGGCGTGTCTGGCAGGTTGTTCCGATGTGCTTGGCATGTGGTTCATGCTTGGCCAGCAGGTGGTTCCAGACTGTCCAGGACGTGTTTCCAGCTTCTCCGGCAGGTGGTTCTGGTACGTCTGAGAGGCGGTTCTGCCATGGCTGGCAGGTGATTCCGGACCGTCCCCCAGGTGGTTCTGGCATAGCCAGCAGTTAATATTGGCCTGTCCGGCAGGTGGTTCCAGTGAGTGGAACAGGTGGCTCCGGCGTGCTCGGCAGGTGGTTCCGGTCTGTCCGGTAGGTGATTCCGGCGTGTCCGGCACGTGCTTCCGTCACGTCTGAGAGGTGGTTCCGGCATGCGCGACAGGTGATTTCTGCGTGTCCGGCAGGTGGTTCTGGCGAGTCGAGCAGGTGGTTCCGGCGTGCTCGGCAGGTGCTTCCGGGGTCACTGGCACGTGGTTCTGGCATATCTGAGAGGTGGTTCCGGCATGCGCGGCAGGTGATTCCGTAGTGTCCGCCAGGTGGTTCTGGCATACCCGGCAGGTGATTTTGGCGTGTCCGGCAGGTGTTTCTGCCGAGTCGAGCAGGTGGCTCCGGCGTGCTCGGCAGGTGCTTCCGGGGTCATTGGCACGTGGTTCTGGCATATCTGAGAGGTGGTTCCGGCATGCCTGGCAGGTGATTCCGGAGTGTCCGCCAAGTGTTTCCGGCGTAGCCGGCAGGTGATTTTGCATGTCCAGCGGTCGTTCCGGCGGGTCGAGCCGGTGGTTCCGGCGTGTCCGGCAGGTGGTTCCGGTCTGTCCGGCAGGTGGTTCTGTGGTGTCCGGCACGAGGTTCAGTCTGAGAGGCTGTGCCGGCATGCCCCTCACGTGATTCCGGCTTGTCCCCGAAGTGGTGCTGGTGTAGCGGGCAGGTGATTTTGGCGTGTCCGGCAGGTGGTTCAGGCGAGTTGAGCAGGTGGTTGCGATGTGCTCGGCAGGTGCTTCCGGCGTCTCCGGCACGTGTTTCTGGCACATCTGACTGGTGGTTCCGGCATGCCCAAAATTTGATTCCGGTCTGTCCGATAGGTGGTTCCGGCGTGCACGGCATGTGGTTCTGATAGGTCTCAGAGGTGGTTGCGTATGCCCAACAGCTGATTCCGGACTGTCCGCCACGTGCTTCTGGCACGTCTGAGAGGTGGTTCCAACATGCCCGGCAGGTCATTTCGGAGAGTCGTCCAAGTGGTTCTGGCGTAGCCCGCAGGTGATTTTGGCGTGTCCGGCAGGTGGTTCCGCCGTGCTCGGCAGGTGGTTCAGGCATGGCCGTCACGTGGTTCCAGTCTGTCCAGGACGTGTTTCCAGCTTCTCCGGCAGGTGGTTCTGGTACGTCTGAGAGGTGGTTCCGCCATGGCTGGCAGGTGATCCCGGACTGTCCCCCAGGTGGTTCTGGCATAGCCAGCAGTTGATATTGGCCTGTCCGGCAGGTGGTTCCAGCGAGTCGAACAGGTGGCTCCGGCGTGCTCGGCAGGTGGTTCCGGTCTGTCCGGTAGGTGATTCCGGCGTGTCCGGCACGTGCTTCCGGCACGTCTGAGAGGTGGTTCCGGCATGCGCGACAGGTGGTTTCGGAGTGTCCGCCAGGTGGTTCTGGCGTACCCGGCAGGTGATTTTGGCGTGTCCGGCAGGTGTTTCTGGCGAGTCGAGCAGGTGGCTACGGCATGCTCGGCAGGTGCTTCCGGCGTCTCCGGCACGTGTTTCTGGCACATCTGACTGGTGGTTCCGGCATGCCGAAAAGTTGATTCCGGTCTGTCCGGTAGGTGGTTCCGGCGTGCACGGCACGTGGTTCTGGTACGTCTCAGAGGTGCTTGCGTATGCCCAACAGGTGATTCCGGACTGTCCGCCACGTGCTTCTGGCACGTCTGAGAGGTGGTTCCAACATGCCCGGCAGGTCATTTCGGAGAGTCGTCCAAGAGGTTCTGGCGTAGCCCGCAGGTGATTTTGGCGTGTCCAGCAGGTGGTTCCGCCGTGCTCGGCAGGTGGTTCAGGCATGGCCGTCACGTGGTTCCAGTCTGTCCAGGACGTGTTTCCAGCTCCTCCGGCAGGTGGTTCTGGTACGTCTGAGAGGTGGTTCCGCCATGGCTGGCAGGTGATCCCGGACTGTCCCCCAGGTGGTTCTGGCATAGCCAGCAGTTGATATTGGCCTGTCCGGCAGGTGGTTCCAGCGAGTCGAACAGGTGGCTCCGGCGTTCTTGGCAGGTGGTTCCGGTCTGTCCGGTAGGTGTTTCCGGCGTGTCTGGCACGTGCTTCCGGCACGTCTGAGAGGTGGTTCCGGCATGCGCGGCAGGTGATTCCGTAGTGTCCGCCAGGTGGTTCTGGCATACCCGGCAGGTGATTTTGGCGTGTCCGGCAGGTGTTTCTGGCGAGTCGAGCAGGTGGCTCCGGCGTGCTCGGCAGGTGTTTCCGGGGTCATTGGCACGTGGTTCTGGCATATCTGAGAGGTGGTTCCGGCATGCCCGGCAGGTGATTCCGGAGTGTCCGCCAAGTGTTTCCGGCGTAGCCGGCAGGTGATTTTGCATGTCCAGCGGTCGTTCCGGCGGGTCGAGCCGGTGGTTCCGGCGTGTCCGGCAGGTGGTTCCGGTCTGTCCGGCAGGTGGTTCTGTGGTGTCCGGCACGAGGTTCAGTCTGAGATGCTGTGCCGGCATGCCCCTCACGTGATTCCGGCTTGTCCCCGAAGTGGTGCTGGAGTAGCGGGCAGGTGATTTTGGCGTGTCCGGCAGGTGTTTCTGGCGAGTCGAGCACGTGGCTCCGGCATGCTCGGCAGGTGCTTCCGGCATCTCCGTCACTTGGTTCTGGTGTGTCTGAGAGCTGGTTCCGGCATGTCCGGCAGATGATTCCGGAGTGTCCGCCAAGTGGTTCTGGCATACCCAGCAGGTGATTTTGGCGTGTCAGGGAGGTGGTACCGGTGAGTCGAGCAGGTGCTTCCGGCGTGCTCAGGAGGTGGTTCAGGCGGTTCTGGCAGGTGGTATCCGTCTGTTCGGGGTGTGGTTCCAGCATCTCATGAACACGTTTCTGGCACGTCTGAGATGTGGTTCCGGCCGGCCCGACAGGTGTTTCCGCAGTGTCCGCCAAGGGTTTCTGGTGTTCTTGGCAGGTGATTTTGTCATGACCGGCAGGTGGTTCCAGCAAGCCTGGCAGGCGATTCCAAAGTGTTCACCAACTGGTTGTGGCGTAGCCGGCAGGTGATTTTTGCGTGATCGGCAGGTGGTTCTGGCGAGTCGAGCAGGTGGTTCCGGCGTGCTCAGCTGGTGCTTCCGGGGTCATTGGCACGGGGTTCTGGCATGTCTGAGAGGTGGTTCCTGCATGCCCGGCAAGTGATTCCGGAGTGTTCGCCAAGTGGTTCTGGCATAGTCGGCAGGTGATTTTGGCATGTCCGGCAGGTGGTTCAGGCGAGTTGAGCAGGTGGTTCCAACGTGCTTGGCAGGTGCTTCCGGCGTCTCCGGCACGTGTTTCTGGCACATCTGACAGGTGGTTCCGGCATGCCCGAAAGGTGATTCCGGTCTGTCCGGTAGGTGGTTCCAGCCTGCACGGCATGTGGTTCTGGTACGTCTCAGAGGTGGTTGCGCATGCCCAACAGGTGATTCCGGACTGTCCGCCACATGGTTCTGGCACGTCTGAGAGGTGGTTCCGGCATGCCCGGCAGGTCATCCCAGAGAGTCCTCCAAGTGGTTCTGGCATAACACGCAGGTGATTTTGGCGTGTCTGGCAGGTTGTTCCGTTGTGCTTGGCAGGTGGTTCTGGCTTGGCCCGCAGGTGGTTCCAGACTGTCCAGGACGTGTTTCCAGCTTCTCCGGCAGGTGGTTCTGGTACGTCTGAGAGGTGGTTCCGCCATGGCTGGCAGGTGATTCCGGACCGTCCCCCAGGTGGTTCTGGCATAGCCAGCATTTGATATTGGCCTGTCCGGCAGGTGGTTCCAGCGAGTCGAACAGGTGGCTCCGGCGTGCTCGGCAGGTGGTTCCGGTCTGTCCGGTAGGTGATTCCGGCGTGTCCGGCACGTGCTTCCGGCACGTCTGAGAGGTGGTTCCGGCATGCGCGACAGGTGGTTTCGGAGTGTCCGCCAGGTGGTTCTGGCGTACCCGGCAGGTGATTTTGGCGTGTCCGGCAGGTGTTTCTGGCGAGTCGAGCAGGTGGCTCCGGCATGCTCGGCAGGTGCTTCCGGCATCTCCGGCACGTGGTTCTGGTGTGTCTGAGAGCTGGTTCCGGCATGTCCGGCAGATGATTCCGGAGTGTCCGCCAAGTGGTTCTGGCATACCCGGCTGGTGATTTGGGCATGTCAGGTAGGTGGTTCCGGCGAGTCGAGCAGGTGGCTCCGGCGTGCTCGGCAGGTTGTTCAGACGGGTCTGGCAGGTGTTTTCCGTCTGTTCGGGGTGTGGTTCCAGCATCTCATGCACATGGTTCTGGCACGTCTGAGATGTGGTTCCGGCCGGCCCGACAGGTGTTTCCACAGTGTCCGCCAAGTGGTACTGGCGTACTTGGCAGGTGATTTTGGCATGACCGGCAGATGGTTCCAGCAAGCCCGGCAGGTGATTCCGAAGTGTTCCCCAACTGGTTGTGGCGTAGCCGGCAGGTGATTTTGGCGTGTCCGGCAGGTGGTTCTGGCGAGTCGAGCAGGTGGTTCCGGCGTGCTCGGCAGGTGCTTCCGGGGTCATTGGCACGTGGTTCTGGCATATCTGAGAGGTGGTTCCGGCATGCCCGGCAGGTGATTCCGGAGTGTTCGCCAAGTGTTTCCGGCGTAGCCGGCAGGTGATTTTGCATGTCCAGCGGTCGTTCCGGCGGGTCGAGCCGGTGGTTCCGGCGTGTCCGGCAGGTGGTTCCGGTCTGTCCGGCAGGTGGTTCTGTGGTGTCCGGCACGAGGTTCAGTCTGAGAGGCTGTGCCGGCATGCCCCTCACGTGATTCCGGCTTGTCCCCGAAGTGGTGCTGGTGTAGCGGGCAGGTGATTTTGGTGTGTCCGGCAGGTGGTTCAGGCGAGTTGAGCAGGTGGTTGCGACGTGCTCGGCAGGTGCTTCCGGGGTCTCCGGCACGTGTTTCTGGCACATCTGACTGGTGGTTCCGGCATGCCCAAAAGTGGATTCCGGTCTGTCCGGCAGGTGCTTCCGCCGTGCTCGGCAGGTGGTTCAGGCATGGCCGTCACGTGGTTCTAGTCTGTCCAGGACGTGTTTCCAGCTTCTCCGGCAGGTGGTTCTGGTACGTCTGAGAGGTGGTTCCGCCATGGCTGGCAGGTGATCCCGGACTGTCCCCCAGGTGGTTCTGGCATAGCCAGCAGTTGATATTGGCCTCCTGGCAGGTGGTTCCAGCGAGTCGAACACGTGGCTCCGGCGTTCTTGGCAGGTGGTTCCGGTCTGCCCGGTAGGTGTTTCCGGCTTGTCTGGCACGTGCTTCCGGCACGTCTGAGAGGTGGTTCCGGCATGCGCGGGAGGTGATTAGCAATACGTGGG
>NW_027227818.1:0-39559 GCF_037783145.1 Equus przewalskii | reverse complement strand
GCATGCCGTGCAGGCTGGAACCACCTACCGGACAGACCGGAATCACCTTTCGGGCATGCCGGAACCACCTGTCAGATGTGCCAGAAACACGTGCCGGAGACGCTGGAAGCACCTGCCAAGCACGTTGGAACCACCTGCTCAACTCGCCTGAACCACCTGCCGGACATGCCAAAATCACCTGCCGACTATGCCAGAACCACTTGGCGAACACTCCGGAATCACTTGCCGGGCATGCAGGAACCACCTCTCAGACATGCCAGAACCCCGTGCCAATGACCCCGGAAGCACCAGCCGAGCACGCCGGAACCACCTGCTCGACTCGCCAGAACCACCTGCCGATCACGCAAAAATCACCTGCCGGCTACGATACAACCAGTTGGTGAACACTTTGGAATCACCTGCCGGGCTTGCTGGAACCACCTGCCGGTCATGCCAAAATCACCTGCCAACTACGCCAGAACCGCTTGGCGGACACTGCGGAAACACCTGTCGGGCCGGCTGGAACCACATCTCAGACGTGCCAGAAACGTGTTCATGAGATGCTGGAACCACACCCCGAACAGACGGATACCACCTGCCAGAACCGCCTGAACCACCTGCCGAGCACGCCGGAACCACCTGCTCGACTCACCGGTACCACCTCCCTGACACGCCAAAATCATCTGCTGGGTATGCCAGAACCACTTGGAGGACACTCCGGAATCATCTGCCGGACATGCCGGAACCAGCTCCCAGACACACCAGAACCAAGTGCCGGAGACGCCGGAAGCACCTGCCGAGCATGCCGGAGCCACCTGCTCGACTCGCCAGAAACACCTGCCGGACACGCCAAAATCACCTGCCGGGTATGCCAGAACCACCTGGCGGACACTACGGAATCACCTGCCGCGCATGCCGGAAGCACGTGCCAGACACGCCGGAAACACCTACCGGACAGACCGGAACCACCTGCCAAGAACACCGGAGCCACCTGTTCGACTTGCTGGAACCACCTGCCGGACAGGCCAATATCAACTGCTGGCTATGCCAGAACCACCTGGGGGACAGTCCGGGATCACCTGCCAGCCATGGCAGAACCACCTCTCAGACGTACCTGAACCACCTGCCGGAGAAGCTGGAAACACGTCCTGGACAGACTGGAACCACGTGACGGCCATGCCTGAACCACCTGCCGAGCACGGCGGAACCACCTGCCAGACACACCAAAATCACCTGCGGGCTACGCCAGAACCACTTGGACGACTCTCCGAAATGACCTGCCGGGCGTGTTGGAACCACCTCTCAGACGTGCCAGAAGCACGTGGCGGACAGTCCGGAATCACCTGTTGGGCATACGCAACCACCTCTGACACGTAACAGAACCACGTGCCGTGCACGCCGGAACCACCTACCGGACAGACCGGAATCAACATTTGGGCATGCCGGAACCACCAGTCAGATGTGCCAGAAACACGTGCCGGAGACGCCGGAAGCACCTGCCGAGCACGTCGCAACCACCTGCTCAACTCGCCTGAACCACCTGCCGGACACGCCAAAATCACCTGCCCGCTACACCAGCACCACTTCGGGGACAAGCCGGAATCACGTGAGGGGCATGCCGGCACAGCCTCTCAGACTGAACCTCGTGCCGGACACCACAGAACCACCTGTCGGACAGACCGGAACCACCTGCCGGACACGCCGGAACCACCGGCTCGACCCGCCGGAACGACCGCTGGACATGCAAACTCACCTGCCGGCTACGCCTGAAACACTTGGCGAACACTCCGGAATCACCTGCCGGGCATGCCGGAACCACCTCTCAGATATGCCAGAACCACGTGCCAATGACCCCGGAAGCACCTGCCGAGCACGCCGGAACCACCTGCTCGACTCGCCAGAACCACCTGCCGGACACGCAAAAATCACCTGCCGGCTACGCCACAATCAGTTGGGGAACACTTCGGAATCACCTGCCGGGCTTGCTGGAACCACCTGCCGGTCATGCCACAATCACCTGCCAACTACGCCAGTACCACTTGGCGGACACTGTGGAAACACCTGTCGGGCCGGCCGGAACCACATCTCAGACGTGCCAGAACCATGTGCATGAGATTCTGGAACCACACCCCGAAGAGACGGAAAACACCTGCCAGACCCGTCTGAACAACCTGCCGAGCACGCCGGAGCCACCTGCTCGACTCGCCGGAACCACCTACCTGACATGCCCAAATCACCAGCCGGGTATGCCAGAACCACTTGGCGGACACTCCGGAATCATCTGCCGGACATGCCGGAACCAGCTCTCAGACACACCAGAACCACGTGCCGGAGACGCCGGAAGCACCTGCCGAGCATGCCGGAGCCACCTGCTCGACTCGCCAGAAACACCTGCCGCACACGCCAAAATCACCTGCCGGGTACGCCAGAACCACCTGGCGGACACTCCGAAATCACCTGTCGCGCATGCCGGAACCACCTCTCAGACGTGCCGGAAGCACGTGCCGGACACGCCGGAATCACCTACCGGACAGACCGGAACCACCTGCCGAGCACGCCGGAGCCACCTGTTCGACTCGCTGGAACCACCTGCCGGACAGGCCAATATCAACTGCTGGCAATGCCAGAACCACCTGGGGACGGTCCGGAATCACCTGCCAGCCATGGCGGAACCACCTCTCAGACGTACCAGAGCCACCTGCCGGAGAAGCTGGAAACACGTCCTGGACAGTCTGGAACCAATTGTGGGCCAAGCCTGAACCACCTGCAAAGCACAACGGAACAACCTGCCAGAAACGCCAAAATCACCTGCGTGTTATGCCAGAACCACTTGGAGGACTCTCTGGGATGACCTGCCGGGCATGCCGGAACCACCTCTCAGACGTGCCAGAACCATGTGGCGGACAGTCCGGAATCACCTGTTGGGCATGCGCAACCACCTCTGAGACGTACCAGAACCACATGCCGTGCAGGCTGGAACCACCTACCGGACAGACCGGAATCACCTTTCGGGCATGCCGGAACCACCTGTCAGATGTGCCAGAAACACGTGCCGGAGACGCCGGAAGCACCTGCCAAGCACGTTGGAACCACCTGCTCAACTCGCCTGAACCACCTGCCGGACATGCCAAAATCACCTGCCGACTATGCCAGAACCACTTGGCGAACACTCCGGAATCACTTGCCGGGCATGCAGGAACCACCTCTCAGACATGCCAGAACCCCGTGCCAATGACCCCGGAAGCACCAGCCGAGCACGCCGGAACCACCTGCTCGACTCGCCAGAACCACCTGCCGATCACGCAAAAATCACCTGCCGGCTACGATACAACCAGTTGGTGAACACTTTGGAATCACCTGCCGGGCTTGCTGGAACCACCTGCCGGTCATGCCAAAATCACCTGCCAACTACGCCAGAACCGCTTGGCGGACACTGCGGAAACACCTGTCGGGCCGGCTGGAACCACATCTCAGACGTGCCAGAAACGTGTTCATGAGATGCTGGAACCACACCCCGAACAGACGGATACCACCTGCCAGAACCGCCTGAACCACCTGCCGAGCACGCCGGAACCACCTGCTCGACTCACCGGTACCACCTCCCTGACACGCCAAAATCATCTGCTGGGTATGCCAGAACCACTTGGAGGACACTCCGGAATCATCTGCCGGACATGCCGGAACCAGCTCCCAGACACACCAGAACCAAGTGCCGGAGACGCCGGAAGCACCTGCCGAGCATGCCGGAGCCACCTGCTCGACTCGCCAGAAACACCTGCCGGACACGCCAAAATCACCTGCCGGGTATGCCAGAACCACCTGGCGGACACTACGGAATCACCTGCCGCGCATGCCGGAAGCACGTGCCAGACACGCCGGAAACACCTACCGGACAGACCGGAACCCCCTGCCAAGAACACCGGAGCCACCTGTTCGACTCGCTGGAACCACCTGCCGGACAGGCCAATATCAACTGCTGGCTATGCCAGAACCACCTGGGGGACAGTCCGGGATCACCTGCCAGCCATGGCAGAACCACCTCTCAGACGTACCAGAACCACCTGCCGGAGAAGCTGGAAACACGTCCTGGACAGACTGGAAATACGTGACGGCCATGCCTGAACCACCTGCCGAGCACGGCGGAACCACCTGCCAGACACACCAAAATCACCTGCGGGCTATGCCAGAACCACTTGGACGACTCTCCGAAATGACCTGCCGGGCATGTTGGAACCACCTCTCAGACGTGCCAGAAGCACGTGGCGGACAGTCCGGAATCACCTGTTGGGCATACGCAACCACCTCTGACACGTACCAGAACCACGTGCCGTGCACGCCGGAACCACCTACCGGACAGACCGGAATCAACTTTTGGGCATGCCGGAACCACCAGTCAGATGTGCCAGAAACACGTGCCGGAGACGCCGGAAGCACCTGCCGAGCACGTCGCAACCACCTGCTCAACTCGCCTGAACCACCTGCCGGACACGCCAAAATCACCTGCCCGCTACACCAGCACCACTTCGGGGACAAGCCGGAATCACGTGAGGGGCATGCCGGCACAGCCTCTCAGACTGAACCTCGTGCCGGACACCACAGAACCACCTGCCGGACAGACCGGAACCACCTGCCGGACATGCCGGAACCACCGGCTCGACCCGCCGGAACGACCGCTGGACATGCAAACACACCTGCCGGCTACGCCGGAAACACTTGGCGAACACTCCGGAATCACCTGCCGGGCATGCCGGAACCACCTCTCAGATATGCCAGAACCACGTGCCAATGACCCCGGAAGCACCTGCCGAGCACGCCGGAACCACCTGCTCGACTCGCCAGAACCACCTGCCGGACACGCAAAAATCACCTGCCGGCTAGGCCACAACCAGTTGGGGAACACTTCGGAATCACCTGCCGGGCTTGCTGGAACCACCTGCCGGTCATGCCAAAATCACCTGCCAACTACGCCAGTACCACTTGGCGGACACTGTGGAAACACCTGTCGGGCCGGCCGGAACCACATCACAGACGTGCCAGAACCATGTGCATGAGATGCTGGAACCACACCCCGAACAGACTGAAAACACCTGCCAGACCCGTCTGAACAACCTGCCGAGCACGCCGGAGCCACCTGCTCGACTCGCCGGAACCACCTACCTGACATGCCCAAATCACCAGCCGGGTATGCCAGAACCACTTGGCGGACACTCCGGAATCACGTGCTGGACATGCCGGAACCAGCTCTCAGACACACCAGAACCACGTGCCGGAGACGCCGGAAGCACCTGCCGAGCATGCCGGAGCCACCTGCTCGACTCGCCAGAAACACCTGCCGGACACGCCAAAATCACCTGCCGGGTACGCCAGAACCACCTGGCGGACACTCCGAAATCACCTGTCGCGCAAGCCGGAACCACCTCTCCGACGTGCCGGAAGCACGTGCCAGACACGCCGGAATCACCTACCGGACAGACCGGAACCACCTGCCGAGCACGCCGGAGCCACCTGTTCGACTCGCTGGAACCACCTGCCGGACAGGCCAATATCAACTGCTGGCTATGCCAGAACCACCTGGGGGACGGTCCGGAATCACCTGCCAGCCATGGCGGAACCACCTCTCAGGCGTACCAGAACCACCTGCCGGAGAAGCTGGAAACACGTCCTGGACAGTCTGGAACCACCTGCCGGCCAAGCCTGAACCACCTGCCAAGCACAACGGAACAACCTGCCAGACACGCCAAAATCACCTGCGTGTTATGCCAGAACCACTTGGAGGACTCTCTTGGATGACCTGCCGGGCATGCCGGAACCACCTCTCAGACGTGCCAGAACCATGTGGCGGACAGTCCGGAATCACCTGTTGGGCATGCGCAACCACCTCTGAGACGTACCAGAACCACATGCCGTGCAGGCTGGAACCACCTACCGGACAGACCGGAATCACCTTTCGGGCATGCCGGAACCACCTGTCAGTTGTGCCAGAAACACGTGCCGGAGACGCCGGAAGCACCTGCCAAGCACGTTGGAACCACCTGCTCAACTCGCCTGAACCACCTGCCGGACATGCCAAAATCACCTGCCGACTATGCCAGAACCACTTGGCGAACACTCCGGAATCACTTGCCGGGCATGCAGGAACCACCTCTCAGACATGCCAGAACCCCGTGCCAATGACCCCGGAAGCACCAGCCGAGCATGCCGGAACCACCTGCTCGACTCGCCAGAACCCCCTCCGATCACGCAAAAATCACCTGCCGGCTATGCCACAACCAGTTGGTGAACACTTTGGAATCACCTGCCAGGCTTGCTGGAACCACCTGCCAGTCATGCCAAAATCACCTGCCAACTACGCCAGAACCGCTTGGCGGACACTGCGGAAACACCTGTCGGGCCGGCTGGAACCACATCTCAGACGTGCCAGAAACGTGTTCATGAGATGCTGGAACCACACCCCAAACAGACGGATACCACCTGCCAGAACCGCCTGAACCACCTGCCGAGCACGCCGGAACCACCTGCTCGACTCACCGGTACCACCTCCCTGACACGCCAAAATCACCTGCTGGGTATGCCAGAACCACTTGGCGGACACTCCGGAATCATCTGCCGGACATGCCGGAACCAGCTCCCAGACACACCAGAACCAAGTGCCGGAGACGCCGGAAGCACCTGCCGAGCATGCCGGAGCCACCTGCTCGACTCGCCAGAAACACCTGCCGGACACGCCAAAATCACCTGCCGGGTATGCCAGAACCACCTGGCGGACACTACGGAATCACCTGCCGCGCATGCCGGAAGCACGTGCCAGACACGCAGGAAACACCTACCGGACAGACCGGATCCACCCGCCAAGAACACCGGAGCCACCTGTTCGACTCGCTGGAACCACCTGCCGGACAGGCCAATATCAACTGCTGGCTATGCCAGAACCACCTGGGGGACAGTCCGGGATCACCTGCCAGCCATGGCAGAACCACCTCTCAGACGTACCTGAACCACCTGCCAGAGAAGCTGGAAACACGTCCTGGACAGACTGGAACCACGTGACGGCCATGCCTGAACCACCTGCCGAGCACGGCGGAACCACCTGCCAGACACACCAAAATCACCTGCGGGCTACGCCAGAACCACTTGGACGACTCTCCGAAATGACCTGCCAGGCATGTTGGAACCACCTCTCAGACGTACCAGAAGCACGTGGCGGACAGTCCGGAATCACCTGTTGGGCATACGCAACCACCTCTGACACGTACCAGAACCACGTGCCGTGCACGCCAGAACCACCTACCGGACAGACCGGAATCAACTTTTGGGCATGCCGGAACCACCAGTCAGATGTGCCAGAAACACGTGCCGGAGACGCCGGAAGCACCTGCCGAGCACGTCGCAACCACCTGCTCAACTCGCCTGAACCACCTGCCGGACACGCCAAAATCACCTGCCCGCTACACCAGCACCACTTCGGGGACAAGCCGGAATCACGTGAGGGGCATGCCGGCACAGCCTCTCAGACTGAACCTCGTGCCGGACACCACAGAACCACCTGCCGGACAGACCGGAACCACCTGCCGGACATGCCGGAACCACCGGCTCGACCCGCCGGAACGACCGCTGGACATGCAAACTCACCTGCCGGCTACGCCGGAAACACTTGGCGAACACTCCGGAATCACCTGCCGGGCATGCCGGAACCACCTCTCAGATATGCCAGAACCACGTGCCAATGACCCCGGAAGCACCTGCCGAGCACGCCGGAACCACCTGCTCGACTCGCCAGAACCACCTGCCGGACACGCAAAAATCACCTGCCGGCTAGGCCACAACCAGTTGGGGAACACTTCGGAATCACCTGCCGGGCTTGCTGGAACCACCTGCCGGTCATGCCAAAATCACCTGCCAACTACGCCAGTACCACTTGGCGGACACTGTGGAAACACCTGTCGGGCCGGCCGGAACCACATCTCAGACGTGCCTGAACCATGTGCATGAGATGCTGGAACCACACCCCGAACAGACGGAAAACACCTGCCAGACCCGTCTGAACAACCTACCGAGCACGCCGGAGCCACCTGCTCGACTCGCCGGAACCACCTACCTGACATGCCCAAATCACCAGACGGGTATGCCAGAACAACTTGGCGGACACTCCGGAATCACGTGCTGGACATGCCGGAACCAGCTCTCAGACACACCAGAACCACGTGCCAGAGACGCCGGAAGCACCTGCCGAGCATGCCGGAGCCACCTGCTCGACTCGCCAGAAACACCTGCCGGACATGCCAAAATCACCTGCCGGGTACGCCAGAACCACCTGGCGGACACTCCGAAATCACCTGTCGCGCATGCCGGAACCACCTCTCAGACGTGCCGGAAGCACGTGCCGGACACGCCGGAATCACCTACCGGACAGACCGGAACCACCTGCCGAGCACGCCGGAGCCACCTGTTCGACTCGCTGGAACCACCTGCCGGACAGGCCAATATCAACTGCTGGCTATGCCAGAACCACCTGGGGGACGGTCCGGAATCACCTGCCAGCCATGGCGGAACCACCTCTCAGACGTACCAGAACCACCTGCCGGAGAAGCTGGAAACACGTCCTGGACAGACTGGAACCACGTGACGGCCATGCCTGAACCACCTGCCGAGCACGGCGGAACCACCTGCTGGACACGCAAAAATCACCTGCGGGCTACGCCAGAACCACTTGGACGACTCTCCGAAATGACCTGCCGGGCATGTTGGAACCACCTCTAAGACGTGCCAGAAGCACGTGGCGGACAGTCCGGAATCTCCTGTTGGGCATAGGCAACCACCTCTGACACGTACCAGAACCACGTGCCGTGCACGCCGGAACCACCTACCGGACAGACCGGAATCAACTTTTGGGCATGCCGGAACCACCAGTCAGATGTGCCAGAAACACGTGCCCGAGACGCCGGAAGCACCTGCCGAGCACGTCGCAACCACCTGCTCAACTCGCCTGAACCACCTGGCGGACACGCCAAAATCACCTGCCCGCTACACCAGCACCACTTCGGGGACAAGCCGGAATCACGTGAGGGGCATGCCGGCACAGCCTCTCAGACTGAACCTCGTGCCGGACACCACAGAACCACCTGCCGGACAGAGCGGAACCACCTGCCGGACACGCCGGAACCACCGGCTCGACCCGCCGGAACGACCGCTGGACATGCAAACTCACCTGCCGGCTACGCCGGAAACACTTGGCGAACACTCCGGAATCACCTGCCTGGCATGACGGAACCACCTCTCAGACGTGCCAGAACCATGTGGCGGACAGTCCGGAATGACCTGTTGGGCATGCGCAACCACCACTGAGACGTACCAGAACCACATGCCGTGCAGGCTGGAACCACCTACCGGACAGACCGGAATCACCTTTCGGGCATGCCGGAACCACCTGTGAGATGTGCCAGAAACACGTGCCGGAGACGCTGGAAGCACCTGCCAAGCACGTTGGAACCACCTGCTCAACTCACCTGAACCACCTGCCGGACATGCCAAAATCACCTGCCGACTATGCCAGAACCACTTGGCGAACACTCCGGAATCACTTGCCGGGCATGCAGGAACCACCTCTCAGACATGCCAGAACCCCGTGCCAATGACCCCGGAAGCACCAGCCGAGCAGGCAGGAACCACATGCTCGACTTGTCAGAACCACCTGCCGATCACGCAAAAATCACCTGCCGGCTACGCCACAACCAGTTGGTGAACACTTTGGAATCACCTGCCAGGCTTGCTGGAACCACCTGCCAGTCATGCCAAAATCACCTGCCAACTACGCCAGAACCGGTTGGCGGACACTGCGGAAACACCTGTCGGGCCGGCTGGAACCACATCTCAGACCTGCCAGAAACGTGTTCATGAGATGCTGGAACCACACCCCGAACAGACGGATACCACCTGCCAGAACCGCCTGAACCACCTGCCGAGCACGCCGGAACCACCTGCTCGACTCACGGGTACCACCTCCATGACACGCCAAAATCTCCTGCTGGGTATGCCAGAACCACTTGGCGGACACTCCGGAATCATCTGCTGGACATGCCGGAACCAGCTCTCAGACACACCAGAACCAAGTGCCGGAGACGCCGGAAGCACCTGCCGAGCATGCCGGAGCCACCTGCTCGACTCGCCAGAAACACCTGCCAGACACGCCAAAATCACCTGCCGGGTATGCCAGAACCACCTGGCGGACACTACGGAATCACCTGCCGCGCATGCCGGAAGGACGTGCCAGACACGCCGCAAACACCTACCGGACAGACCGGAACCACCTGCCAAGAACACCGGAGCCACCTGTTCGACTCGCTGCAACCACCTGCCGGACAGGCCAATATCAACTGCTGGCTATGCCAGAACCACCTGGGATACAGTCCGGGATAACCTGCCAGCCATGGCAGAACCACCTCTCAGACGTACCAGAACCACGTGCCAGAGAAGCTGGAAACACGTCCTGGACAGACTGGAACCACGTGACGGCCATGCCTGAACCACCTGCCTAGCACGGCGGAACCACCTGCCGGACACACCAAAATCACCTGCGGGCTACGCCAGAACCACTTGGACGACTCTCCGAAATGACCTGCCGGGCATGTTGGAACCACCTCTCAGACGTGCCAGAAGCACGTGGCGGACAGTCCGGAATCACCTGTTGGGCATACGCAACCACCTCTGACACGTACCAGAACCACGTGCCGTGCACGCCGGAACCACCTACCGGACAGACCGGAATCAACTTTTGGGCATGCCGGAACCACCAGTCAGATGTGCCAGAAACACGTGCCGGAGACGCCGGAAGCACCTGCCGAGCACGTCGCAACCACCTGCTCAACTCGCCTGAACCACCTGCCGGACACGCCAAAATCACCTGCCCGCTACACCAGCACCACTTCGGGGACAAGCCGGAATCACGTGAGGGGCATGCCGGCACAGCCTCTCAGACTGAACCTCGTGCTGGACACCACAGAACCACCTGAAGGACAGAGCGGAACCACCTGCCGGACACGCCGGAACCACCTCCCTGACATGCCCAAATCACCAGCAGGGTATGCCAGAACCACTTGGCGGACACTCCGGAATCATCTGCCGGACATGCCGGAACCAGCTCTCAGACACAGCAGAACCACGTGCCGGAGACGCCGGAAGCACCTGCCGAGCATGCCGGAGCCACCTGCTCGACTCGCCAGAAACACCTGCCGGACACGCCAAAATCACCTTCCGGGTATGCCAGAACCACCTGGCGGACACTCCGAAATCACCTGTCGCGCATGCCGGAACCACCTCTCAGACGTGCCGGAAGCACGTGCCGGACACGCCAGAACCACGTGACGGCCATGCCTGAACCACCTGCCGAGCACGCCGGAGCCACCTGTTCGACTCGCTGGAACCACCTGCCGGACAGGCCAATATCAACTGCTGGCTATGCCAGAACCACCTGGGGGACGGTCCGGAATCACCTGCCAGCCATGGCGGAACCACCTCTCAGACGTACCAGAACCACCTGCCGGAGAAGCTGGAAACACGTCCTGGACAGTCTGGAACCACCTGCCGGCCAAGCCTGAACCACCTGCCAGCACAACGGAACAACCTGCCAGACACGCCAAACTCACCTGCGTGTTATGCCAGAACCACTTGGAGGAGTCTCTGGGATGACCTGCCGGGCATGCCGGAACCACCTCTCAGACGTGCCAGAACCATGTGGCGGACAGTCCGGAATCACCAGTTGGGCATGCGCAACCACCTCTGAGACGTACCAGAACCACATGCCGTGCAGGCTGGAACCACCTACCGGACAGACCGGAATCACCTTTCGGGCATGCCCGAGCCACCTGTCAGATGTGCCAGACACACGTGCCGGAGACGCCGGAAGCACCTGCCAAGCACGTTGGAACCACCTGCTCAACTCGCCTGAACCACCTGCCGGACATGCCAAAATCACCTGCCGACTATGCCAGAACCACTTGGCGAACACTCCGGAATCACTTGCCGGGCATGCAGGAACCACCTCTCGGACATGCCAGAAGCCCGTGCCACTGACCCCGGAAGCACCAGCCGAGCACGCCGGAACCACCTGCTCGACTCGCCAGAACAACCTGCCGATCACGCAAAAATCACCTGCCGGCTACGCCACAACCAGTTGGTGAACACTTTGGAATCACCTGCCAGGCTTGCTGGAACCACCTGCCAGTCATGCCAAAATCACCTGCCAACTACGCCAGAACTGCTTGGCGGACACTGCGGAAACACCTGTCGGGTCGGCTGGAACCACATCTCAGACGTGCCAGAAACGTGTTCATGAGAAGCTGGAACCACACCCCGAACAGACGGATACCACCTGCCAGAACCGCCTGAACCACCTGCCGAGCACGCCAGAACCACCTGCTCGACTCACCGGTACCACCTCCCTGACACGCCAAAATCACCTGCTGGGTATGCCAGAACCACTTGGCGGAAACTCCGGAATCATCTGCCGGACATGCCGGAACCAGCTCTCAGACACAGCAGAACCACGTGCCGGAGACGCCGGAAGCACCTGCCGAGCATGCCGGAGCCACCTGCTCGACTCGCCAGAAACACCTGCCGGACACGCCAAAATCACCTGCCGGGTACGCCAGAAACACCTGGCGGACACTCCGAAATCACCTGTCGCGCATGCCGGTACCACCTCTCAGAGGTGCCGGAAGCACGTGCCGGACACGCCGGAATCACCTACCGGACAGACCGGAACCACCTGCCGAGCACGCCGGAGCCACCTGTTCGACTCGCTGGAACCACCTGCCGGACAGGCCAATATCAACTGCTGGCTATGCCAGACCCACCTGGGGGACGGTCCGGAATCACCTGCCAGCCATGGCAGAACCACCTCTCAGACGTACCAGAACCGCCTGCCGGAGAAGCTGGAAACACGTCCTGGACAGACTGGAACCACGTGACGGCCATGCCTGAACCACCTGCCGAGCTGGCGGAACCACTTGCCGTACACACCAAAATCACCTGCGGGCTATGCCAGAACCACTTGGACGACTCTCCGAAATGACCTGCCGGGCATGTTGGAACCACCTCTCAGACGTGCCAGAAGCACGTGGAGGACAGTCCGGAATCACCTGTTGGGCATACGCAACCGCCTCTGACACGTACCAGAACCACGTGCCGTGCACGCTGGAACCACCTACCGGACAGACCGGAATCAACTTTTGGGCATGCCGGAACCACCAGTCAGATGTGCCAGAACCACGTGCCAATGACCCCAGAAGCACCTGCCGAGCACGCCGGAACCACCTGCTCGACTCGCCAGAACCACCTGCCGGACACGCCAAAATCACCTGCCGGCTACGCCACAACCAGTTGGGGAACACTTCGGAATCACCTGCCGGGCTTGCTGGAACCTCCTGCCGGTCATGCCAAAATCACCTGCCAACTACGCCAGTACCACTTGGCGGACACTGTGGAAACACCTGTCGGGCCGGCCGGAACCACATCTCAGACGTGCCAGAACCATGTGCATGAGATGCTGGAACCACACCCCGAACAGACGGAAAACACCTGCCAGACCCGTCTGAACAACCTGCCGAGCACGCCGGAGCCACCTGCTCGACTCGCCGGAACCACCTACCTGACATGCCCAAATCACCAGCCGGGTATGCCAGAACCTCTTGGCGGACACTCCGGAATCATCTGCCGGACATGCCGGAACCAGCGCTCAGACACACCAGAACCACGTGCCGGAGATGCCGGAAGCACCTGCCGAGCATGCCGGAGCCACCTGCTCGACTCGCCAGAAACACCTGCCGCACACGCCAATATCACCTGCCGGGTACGCCAGAACCACCTGGCGGACACTCCGAAATCACCTGTCGCGCATGCCGGAACCACCTCTCAGACGTGCCGGAAGCACGTGCCGGACACGCCGGAATCACCTACCGGACAGACCGGAACCACCTGCCGAGCACGCCGGAGCCACCTGTTCGACTCGCTGGAACCACCTGCCGGACAGGCCAATATCAACTGCTGGCTATGCCAGAACCACCTGGGGACGGTCCGGAATCACCTGCCAGCCATGGCGGAACCACCTCTCAGACGTACCAGAACCACCTGCCGGACAAGCTGGAAACACGTCCTGGACAGTCTGGAACCACCTGCCGGCCAAGCCTGAACCACCTGCCAAGCACAACGGAACAACCTGCCAGACACGCCAAAATCACCTGCGTGTTATGCCAGAACCACTTGGAGGACTCTCTGGGGTGACCTGCCGGGCATGCCGGAACCACCTCTCAGACGTGCCAGAACCATGTGGCGGACAGTCCGGAATCACCTGTTGGGCATGCGCAACCACCTCTGAGACGTACCAGAACCACATGCCGTGCAGGCTGGAACCACCTACCGGACAGACCGGAATCACCTTTCGGGCATGCCGGAACCACCTGTCAGATGTGCCAGAAACACGTGCCGGAGACGCCGGAAGCACCTGCCAAGCACGTTGGAACCACCTGCTCAACTCGCCTGAACCACCTGCCGGACATGCCAAAATCACCTGCCGACTATGCCAGAACCACTTGGCGAACACTCCGGAATCACTTGCCGGGCATGCAGGAACCACCTCTCAGACATGCCAGAACCCCGTGCCAATGACCCCGGAAGCACCAGCCGAGCACGCCGGAACCACCTGCTCGACTCGCCAGAACCACCTGCCGATCACGCAAAAATCACCTGCCGGCTACGCCACAACCAGTTGGTGAACACTTTGGAATCACCTGCCAGGCTTGCTGGAACCACCTGCCAGTCATGCCAAAATCACCTGCCAACTACGCCAGAACCGCTTGGCGGACACTGCGGAAACACCTGTCGGGCCGGCTGGAACCACATCTCAGACGTGCCAGAAACGTGTTCATGAGATGCTGGAACCACACCCCGAACAGACGGATACCACCTGCCAGAACCGCCTGAACCACCTGCCGAGCACGCCGGAACCACCTGCTCGACTCACCGGTACCACCTCCCTGACACGCCAAAATCACCTGCTGGGTATGCCAGAACCACTTGGCGGACACTCCGGAATCATCTGCCGGACATGCCGGAACCAGCTCCCAGACACACCAGAACCAAGTGCCGGAGACCGGAAGCACCTGCCGAGCATGCCGGAGCCACCTGCTCGACTCGCCAGAAACACCTGCCGGACACGCCAAAATCACCTGCCGGGTATGCCAGAACCACCTGGCGGACACTACGGAATCACCTGCCACGCATGCCGGAAGCACGTGCCAGACATGCCGGAAACACCTACCGGACAGACCGGAACCACCTGCCAAGAACACCGGAGCCACCTGTTCGACTCGCTGGAACCACCTGCCGGACAGGCCAATATCAACTGCTGGCTATGCCAGAACCACCTGGGGGACAGTCCGGGATCACCTGCCAGCCATGGCAGAACCACCTCTCAGACGTACCTGAACCACCTGCCGGAGAAGCTGGAAACACGTCCTGGACAGACTGGAACCACGTGACGGCCATGCCTGAACCACCTGCCGAGCACGGCGGAACCACCTGCCAGACACACCAAAATCACCTGCGGGCTACGCCAGAACCACTTGGACGACTCTCCGAAATGACCTGCCGGGCATGTTGGAACCACCTCTCAGACGTGCCAGAAGCACGTGGCGGACAGTCCGGAATCACCTGTTGGGCATACGCAACCACCTCTGACACGTACCAGAACCACGTGCCGTGCACGCCGGAACCACCTACCGGACAGACCGGAATCAACTTTTGGGCATGCCGGAACCACCAGTCAGATGTGCCAGAAACACGTGCCGGAGACGCCGGAAGCACCTGCCGAGCACGTCGCAACCACCTGCTCAACTCGCCTGAACCACCTGGCGGACACGCCAAAATCACCTGCCCGCTACACCAGCACCACTTCGGGGACAAGCCGGAATCACGTGAGGGGCATGCCGGCACAGCCTCTCAGACTGAACCTCGTGCCGGACACCACAGAACCACCTGCCGGACAGACCGGAACCACCTGCCGGACACGCCGGAACCACCGGCTCGACCCGCCGGAACGACCGCTGGACATGCAAACTCACCTGCTGGCTACGCCGGAAACACTTGGCGAACACTCCGGAATCACCTGCCGGGCATGCCGGAACCACCTCTCAGATATGCCAGAACCACGTGCCAATGACCCCGGAAGCACCTGCCGAGCACGCCGGAACCACCTGCTCGACTCGCCAGAACCACCTGCCGGACACGCAAAAATCAACTGCCGGCTAGGCCACAACCAGTTGGGGAACACTTCGGAATCACCTGCCGGGCTTGCTGGAACCACCTGCCGGTCATGCCAAAATCACCTGCCAACTACGCCAGTACCACTTGGCGGACACTGTGGAAACACCTGTCGGGCCGGCCGGAACCACATCTCAGACGTGCCAGAACCATGTGCATGAGATGCTGGAACCACACCCCGAACAGACGGAAAACACCTGCCAGACCCGTCTGAACAACCTGCCGAGCACGCCGGAGCCACCTGCTCGACTCGCCGGAACCACCTACCTGACATGCCCAAATCACCAGCCGGGTATGCCAGAACCACTTGGCGGACACTCCGGAATCATCTGCTGGACATGCCGGAACCAGCTCTCAGACACACCAGAACCACGTGCCGGAGACGCCGGAAGCACCTGCCGAGCATGCCGGAGCCACCTGCTCGACTCGCCAGAAACACCTGCCGCACACGCCAAAATCACCTGCCGGGTACGCCAGAACCACCTGGCGGACACTCCGAAATCACCTGTCGCGCATGCCGGAACCACCTCTCAGACGTGCCGGAAGCACGTGCCGGACACGCCGGAATCACCTACCGGACAGACCGGAACCACCTGCCGAGCACGCCGGAGCCACCTGTTCGACTCGCTGGAACCACCTGCCGGACAGGCCAATATCAACTGCTGGCAATGCCAGAACCACCTGGGGACGGTCCGGAATCACCTGCCAGCCATGGCGGAACCACCTCTCAGACGTACCAGAACCACCTGCCGGACAAGCTGGAAACACGTCCTGGACAGTCTGGAACCACCTGCCGGCCAAGCCTGAACCACCTGCCAAGCACAACGGAACAACCTGCCAGACACGCCAAAATCACCTGCGTGTTATGCCAGAACCACTTGGAGGACTCTCTGGGATGACCTGCCGGGCATGCCGGAACCACCTCTCAGACGTGCCAGAACCATGTGGCGGACAGTCCGGAATCACCTGTTGGGCATGCGCAACCACCTCTGAGACGTACCAGAACCGCATGCCGTGCAGGCTGGAACCACCTACCGGACAGACCGGAATCACCTTTCGGGCATGCCGGAACCACCTGTCAGATGTGCCAGAAACACGTGCCGGAGACGCTGGAAGCACCTGCCAAGCACGTTGGAACCACCTGCTCAACTCGCCTGAACCACCTGCCGGACATGCCAAAATCACCTGCCGACTATGCCAGAACCACTTGGCGAACACTCCGGAATCACTTGCCGGGCATGCAGGAACCACCTCTCAGACATGCCAGAACCCCGTGCCAATGACCCCGGAAGCACCAGCCGAGCACGCCGGAACCACCTGCTCGACTCGCCAGAACCACCTGCCGATCACGCAAAAATCACCTGCCGGCTACGCCACAACCAGTTGGTGAACACTTTGGAATCACCTGCCGGGCTTGCTGGAACCACCTGCCGGTCATGCCAAAATCACCTGCCAACTACGCCAGAACCGCTTGGCGGACACTGCGGAAACACCTGTCGGGCCGGCTGGAACCACATCTCAGACGTGCCAGAAACGTGTTCATGAGATGCTGGAACCACACCCCGAACAGACGGATACCACCTGCCAGAACCGCCTGAACCACCTGCCGAGCACGCCGGAACCACCTGCTCGACTCACCGGTACCACCTCCCTGACACGCCAAAATCATCTGCTGGGTATGCCAGAACCACTTGGAGGACACTCCGGAATCATCTGCCGGACATGCCGGAACCAGCTCCCAGACACACCAGAACCAAGTGCCGGAGACGCCGGAAGCACCTGCCGAGCATGCCGGAGCCACCTGCTCGACTCGCCAGAAACACCTGCCGGACACGCCAAAATCACCTGCCGGGTATGCCAGAACCACCTGGCGGACACTACGGAATCACCTGCCGCGCATGCCGGAAGCACGTGCCAGACACGCCGGAAACACCTACCGGACAGACCGGAACCACCTGCCAAGAACACCGGAGCCACCTGTTCGACTTGCTGGAACCACCTGCCGGACAGGCCAATATCAACTGCTGGCTATGCCAGAACCACCTGGGGGACAGTCCGGGATCACCTGCCAGCCATGGCAGAACCACCTCTCAGACGTACCTGAACCACCTGCCGGAGAAGCTGGAAACACGTCCTGGACAGACTGGAACCACGTGACGGCCATGCCTGAACCACCTGCCGAGCACGGCGGAACCACCTGCCAGACACACCAAAATCACCTGCGGGCTACGCCAGAACCACTTGGACGACTCTCCGAAATGACCTGCCGGGCATGTTGGAACCACCTCTCAGACGTGCCAGAAGCACGTGGCGGACAGTCCGGAATCACCTGTTGGGCATACGCAACCACCTCTGACACGTAACAGAACCACGTGCCGTGCACGCCGGAACCACCTACCGGACAGACCGGAATCAACTTTTGGGCATGCCGGAACCACCAGTCAGATGTGCCAGAAACACGTGCCGGAGACGCCGGAAGCACCTGCCGAGCACGTCGCAACCACCTGCTCAACTCGCCTGAACCACCTGCCGGACACGCCAAAATCACCTGCCCGCTACACCAGCACCACTTCGGGGACAAGCCGGAATCACGTGAGGGGCATGCCGGCACAGCCTCTCAGACTGAACCTCGTGCCGGACACCACAGAACCACCTGCCGGACAGACCGGAACCACCTGCCGGACACGCCGGAACCACCGGCTCGACCCGCCGGAACGACCGCTGGACATGCAAACTCACCTGCCGGCTACGCCGGAAACACTTGGCGAACACTCCGGAATCACCTGCCGGGCATGCCGGAACCACCTCTCAGATATGCCAGAACCACGTGCCAATGACCCCGGAAGCACCTGCCGAGCACGCCGGAACCACCTGCTCGACTCGCCAGAACCACCTGCCGGACACGCAAAAATCACCTGCCGGCTACGCCACAATCAGTTGGGGAACACTTCGGAATCACCTGCCGGGCTTGCTGGAACCACCTGCCGGTCATGCCAAAATCACCTGCCAACTACGCCAGTACCACTTGGCGGACACTGTGGAAACACCTGTCGGGCCGGCCGGAACCACATCTCAGACGTGCCAGAACCATGTGCATGAGATTCTGGAACCACACCCCGAAGAGACGGAAAACACCTGCCAGACCCGTCTGAACAACCTGCCGAGCACGCCGGAGCCACCTGCTCGACTCGCCGGAACCACCTACCTGACATGCCCAAATCACCAGCCGGGTATGCCAGAACCACTTGGCGGACACTCCGGAATCATCTGCCGGACATGCCGGAACCAGCTCTCAGACACACCAGAACCACGTGCCGGAGACGCCGGAAGCACCTGCCGAGCATGCCGGAGCCACCTGCTCGACTCGCCAGAAACACCTGCCGCACACGCCAAAATCACCTGCCGGGTACGCCAGAACCACCTGGCGGACACTCCGAAATCACCTGTCGCGCATGCCGGAACCACCTCTCAGACGTGCCGGAAGCACGTGCCGGACACGCCGGAATCACCTACCGGACAGACCGGAACCACCTGCCGAGCACGCCGGAGCCACCTGTTCGACTCGCTGGAACCACCTGCCGGACAGGCCAATATCAACTGCTGGCAATGCCAGAACCACCTGGGGACGGTCCGGAATCACCTGCCAGCCATGGCGGAACCACCTCTCAGACGTACCAGAACCACCTGCCGGAGAAGCTGGAAACACGTCCTGGACAGTCTGGAACCACCTGCCGGCCAAGCCTGAACCACCTGCCAAGCACAACGGAACAACCTGCCAGACACGCCAAAATCACCTGCGTGTTATGCCAGAACCACTTGGAGGACTCTCTGGGATGACCTGCCGGGCATGCCGGAACCACCTCTCAGACGTGCCAGAACCATGTGGCGGACAGTCCGGAATCACCTGTTGGGCATGCGCAACCACCTCTGAGACGTACCAGAACCACATGCCGTGCAGGCTGGAACCACCTACCGGACAGACCGGAATCACCTTTCGGGCATGCCGGAACCACCTGTCAGATGTGCCAGAAACACGTGCCGGAGACGCCGGAAGCACCTGCCAAGCACGTTGGAACCACCTGCTCAACTCGCCTGAACCACCTGCCGGACATGCCAAAATCACCTGCCGACTATGCCAGAACCACTTGGCGAACACTCCGGAATCACTTGCCGGGCATGCAGGAACCACCTCTCAGACATGCCAGAACCCCGTGCCAATGACCCCGGAAGCACCAGCCGAGCACGCCGGAACCACCTGCTCGACTCGCCAGAACCACCTGCCGATCACGCAAAAATCACCTGCCGGCTACGACACAACCAGTTGGTGAACACTTTGGAATCACCTGCCGGGCTTGCTGGAACCACCTGCCGGTCATGCCAAAATCACCTGCCAACTACGCCAGAACCGCTTGGCGGACACTGCGGAAACACCTGTCGGGCCGGCTGGAACCACATCTCAGACGTGCCAGAAACGTGTTCATGAGATGCTGGAACCACACCCCGAACAGACGGATACCACCTGCCAGAACCGCCTGAACCACCTGCCGAGCACGCCGGAACCACCTGCTCGACTCACCGGTACCACCTCCCTGACACGCCAAAATCATCTGCTGGGTATGCCAGAACCACTTGGAGGACACTCCGGAATCATCTGCCGGACATGCCGGAACCAGCTCCCAGACACACCAGAACCAAGTGCCGGAGACGCCGGAAGCACCTGCCGAGCATGCCGGAGCCACCTGCTCGACTCGCCAGAAACACCTGCCGGACACGCCAAAATCACCTGCCGGGTATGCCAGAACCACCTGGCGGACACTACGGAATCACCTGCCGCGCATGCCGGAAGCACGTGCCAGACACGCCGGAAACACCTACCGGACAGACCGGAACCACCTGCCAAGAACACCGGAGCCACCTGTTCGACTTGCTGGAACCACCTGCCGGACAGGCCAATATCAACTGCTGGCTATGCCAGAACCACCTGGGGGACAGTCCGGGATCACCTGCCAGCCATGGCAGAACCACCTCTCAGACGTACCTGAACCACCTGCCGGAGAAGCTGGAAACACGTCCTGGACAGACTGGAACCACGTGACGGCCATGCCTGAACCACCTGCCGAGCACGGCGGAACCACCTGCCAGACACACCAAAATCACCTGCGGGCTACGCCAGAACCACTTGGACGACTCTCCGAAATGACCTGCCGGGCATGTTGGAACCACCTCTCAGACGTGCCAGAAGCACGTGGCGGACAGTCCGGAATCACCTGTTGGGCATACGCAACCACCTCTGACACGTAACAGAACCACGTGCCGTGCACGCCGGAACCACCTACCGGACAGACCGGAATCAACTTTTGGGCATGCCGGAACCACCAGTCAGATGTGCCAGAAACACGTGCCGGAGACGCCGGAAGCACCTGCCGAGCACGTCGCAACCACCTGCTCAACTCGCCTGAACCACCTGCCGGACACGCCAAAATCACCTGCCCGCTACACCAGCACCACTTCGGGGACAAGCCGGAATCACGTGAGGGGCATGCCGGCACAGCCTCTCAGACTGAACCTCGTGCCGGACACCACAGAACCACCTGCCGGACAGACCGGAACCACCTGCCGGACACGCCGGAACCACCGGCTCGACCCGCCGGAACGACCGCTGGACATGCAAACTCACCTGCCGGCTACGCCGGAAACACTTGGCGAACACTCCGGAATCACCTGCCGGGCATGCCGGAACCACCTCTCAGATATGCCAGAACCACGTGCCAATGACCCCGGAAGCACCTGCCGAGCACGCCGGAACCACCTGCTCGACTCGCCAGAACCACCTGCCGGACACGCAAAAATCACCTGCCGGCTACGCCACAATCAGTTGGGGAACACTTCGGAATCACCTGCCGGGCTTGCTGGAACCACCTGCCGGTCATGCCACAATCACCTGCCAACTACGCCAGTACCACTTGGCGGACACTGTGGAAACACCTGTCGGGCCGGCCGGAACCACATCTCAGACGTGCCAGAACCATGTGCATGAGATTCTGGAACCACACCCCGAAGAGACGGAAAACACCTGCCAGACCCGTCTGAACAACCTGCCGAGCACGCCGGAGCCACCTGCTCGACTCGCCGGAACCACCTACCTGACATGCCCAAATCACCAGCCGGGTATGCCAGAACCACTTGGCGGACACTCCGGAATCATCTGCCGGACATGCCGGAACCAGCTCTCAGACACACCAGAACCACGTGCCGGAGACGCCGGAAGCACCTGCCGAGCATGCCGGAGCCACCTGCTCGACTCGCCAGAAACACCTGCCGCACACGCCAAAATCACCTGCCGGGTACGCCAGAACCACCTGGCGGACACTCCGAAATCACCTGTCGCGCATGCCGGAACCACCTCTCAGACGTGCCGGAAGCACGTGCCGGACACGCCGGAATCACCTACCGGACAGACCGGAACCACCTGCCGAGCACGCCGGAGCCACCTGTTCGACTCGCTGGAACCACCTGCCGGACAGGCCAATATCAACTGCTGGCAATGCCAGAACCACCTGGGGACGGTCCGGAATCACCTGCCAGCCATGGCGGAACCACCTCTCAGACGTACCAGAACCACCTGCCGGAGAAGCTGGAAACACGTCCTGGACAGTCTGGAACCACCTGCCGGCCAAGCCTGAACCACCTGCCAAGCACAACGGAACAACCTGCCAGACACGCCAAAATCACCTGCGTGTTATGCCAGAACCACTTGGAGGACTCTCTGGGATGACCTGCCGGGCATGCCGGAACCACCTCTCAGACGTGCCAGAACCATGTGGCGGACAGTCCGGAATCACCTGTTGGGCATGCGCAACCACCTCTGAGACGTACCAGAACCACATGCCGTGCAGGCTGGAACCACCTACCGGACAGACCGGAATCACCTTTCGGGCATGCCGGAACCACCTGTCAGATGTGCCAGAAACACGTGCCGGAGACGCCGGAAGCACCTGCCAAGCACGTTGGAACCACCTGCTCAACTCGCCTGAACCACCTGCCGGACATGCCAAAATCACCTGCCGACTATGCCAGAACCACTTGGCGAACACTCCGGAATCACTTGCCGGGCATGCAGGAACCACCTCTCAGACATGCCAGAACCCCGTGCCAATGACCCCGGAAGCACCAGCCGAGCACGCCGGAACCACCTGCTCGACTCGCCAGAACCACCTGCCGATCACGCAAAAATCACCTGCCGGCTACGCCACAACCAGTTGGTGAACACTTTGGAATCACCTGCCGGGCTTGCTGGAACCACCTGCCGGTCATGCCAAAATCACCTGCCAACTACGCCAGAACCGCTTGGCGGACACTGCGGAAACACCTGTCGGGCCGGCTGGAACCACATCTCAGACGTGCCAGAAACGTGTTCATGAGATGCTGGAACCACACCCCGAACAGACGGATACCACCTGCCAGAACCGCCTGAACCACCTGCCGAGCACGCCGGAACCACCTGCTCGACTCACCGGTACCACCTCCCTGACACGCCAAAATCATCTGCTGGGTATGCCAGAACCACTTGGAGGACACTCCGGAATCATCTGCCGGACATGCCGGAACCAGCTCCCAGACACACCAGAACCAAGTGCCGGAGACGCCGGAAGCACCTGCCGAGCATGCCGGAGCCACCTGCTCGACTCGCCAGAAACACCTGCCGGACACGCCAAAATCACCTGCCGGGTATGCCAGAACCACCTGGCGGACACTACGAAATCACCTGCCGCGCATGCCGGAAGCACGTGCCAGACACGCCGGAAACACCTACCGGACAGACCGGAACCCCCTGCCAAGAACACCGGAGCCACCTGTTCGACTCGCTGGAACCACCTGCCGGACAGGCCAATATCAACTGCTGGCTATGCCAGAACCACCTGGGGGACAGTCCGGGATCACCTGCCAGCCATGGCAGAACCACCTCTCAGACGTACCTGAACCACCTGCCGGAGAAGCTGGAAACACGTCCTGGACAGACTGGAAATACGTGACGGCCATGCCTGAACCACCTGCCGAGCACGGCGGAACCACCTGCCAGACACACCAAAATCACCTGCGGGCTACGCCAGAACCACTTGGACGACTCTCCGAAATGACCTGCCGGGCATGTTGGAACCACCTCTCAGACGTGCCAGAAGCACGTGGCGGACAGTCCGGAATCACCTGTTGGGCATACGCAACCACCTCTGACACGTACCAGAACCACGTGCCGTGCACGCCGGAACCACCTACCGGACAGACCGGAATCAACTTTTGGGCATGCCGGAACCACCAGTCAGATGTGCCAGAAACACGTGCCGGAGACGCCGGAAGCACCTGCCGAGCACGTCGCAACCACCTGCTCAACTCGCCTGAACCACCTGCCGGACACGCCAAAATCACCTGCCCGCTACACCAGCACCACTTCGGGGACAAGCCGGAATCACGTGAGGGGCATGCCGGCACAGCCTCTCAGACTGAACCTCGTGCCGGACACCACAGAACCACCTGCCGGACAGACCGGAACCACCTGCCGGACATGCCGGAACCACCGGCTCGACCCGCCGGAACGACCGCTGGACATGCAAACTCACCTGCCGGCTACGCCGGAAACACTTGGCGAACACTCCGGAATCACCTGCCGGGCATGCCGGAACCACCTCTCAGATATGCCAGAACCACGTGCCAATGACCCCGGAAGCACCTGCCGAGCACGCCGGAACCACCTGCTCGACTCGCCAGAACCACCTGCCGGACACGCAAAAATCACCTGCCGGCTAGGCCACAACCAGTTGGGGAACACTTCGGAATCACCTGCCGGGCTTGCTGGAACCACCTGCCGGTCATGCCAAAATCACCTGCCAACTACGCCAGTACCACTTGGCGGACACTGTGGAAACACCTGTCGGGCCGGCCGGAACCACATCTCAGACGTGCCAGAACCATGTGCATGAGATGCTGGAACCACACCCCGAACAGACGGAAAACACCTGCCAGACCCGTCTGAACAACCTACCGAGCACGCCGGAGCCACCTGCTCGACTCGCCGGAACCACCTACCTGACATGCCCAAATCACCAGACGGGTATGCCAGAACCACTTGGCGGACACTCCGGAATCATCTGCTGGACATGCCGGAACCAGCTCTCAGACACACCAGAACCACGTGCCGGAGACGCCGGAAGCACCTGCCGAGCATGCCGGAGCCACCTGCTCGACTCGCCAGAAACACCTGCCGGACACGCCAAAATCACCTGCCGGGTATGCCAGAACCACCTGGCGGACACTCCGGAATCACCTGCCGCGCATGCCGGAACCACCTCTCAGACGTGCCGGAAGCACGTGCCGGACACGCCGGAAACACCTACCGGACAGACCGGAACCACCTGCCAAGAACGCCGGAGCCACCTGTTCGACTCGCTGGAACCACCTGCCGGACAGGCCAATATCAACTGCTGGCTATGCCAGAACCACCTGGGGGACAGTCCGGGATCACCTGCCAGCCATGGCGGAACCACCTCTCAGACGTACCAGAACCACCTGCCGGAGAAGCTGGAAACACGTCCTGGACAGACTGGAACCACGTGACGGCCATGCCTGAACCACCTGCCGAGCACGGCGGAACCACCTGCCGGACACGCCAAAATCACCTGCGGGCTACGCCAGAACCACTTGGACGACTCTCCGAAATGACCTGCCGGGCATGTTGGAACCACCTCTCAGACGTGCCAGAAGCACGTGGCGGACAGTCCGGAATCACCTGTTGGGCATACGCAACCACCTCTGACACGTACCAGAACCACGTGCCGTGCACGCCGGAACCACCTACCGGACAGACCGGAATCAACTTTTGGGCATGCCGGAACCACCCGTCAGATGTGCCAGAAACACATGCCGGAGACGCTGGAAGCACCTGTCGAGCACGTCGCAACCACCTGCTCAACTCGCCTGAAGCACCTGCCGGACACGCCAAAATCACCTGCCCGCTACACCAGCACCACTTCTGGGACAAGGCGGAATCACATGAGGGGCAGGCCGGCACAGCCTCTCAGACTGAACCTCGTGCCGGACACCACAGAACCACATGCCGGACAGACCGGAACCACCTGCTGGACACGCCGGAACGACTGCTGGACATGCAAACTCACCTGCTGGCTACGCCGGAAACACTTGGCGAACACTCCGGAATCACCTGCCGGGCATGCCGGAACCACCTCTCAGATATGCCAGAACCACGTGCGAATGACCCCGGAAGCACCTGCCAAGCACGCCGGAACCACCTGCTCGACTCGCCAGAACCACCTGCCAGACACGCAAAAATCACCTGCCGGCTACGCCACAACCAGTCGGGGAACACTTCGGAATCACCTGCCGGGCTTGCTGGAACCACCTGCCGGTCATGCCAAAATCACCTGCCAACTACGCCAGTACCACTTGGCGGACACTGTGGAAACACCTGTCGGGCCGGCCGGAACCACATCTCAGACGTGCCAGAACCATGTGCATGAGATGCTGGAACCACACCCCGAACAGACGGAAAACACCTGCCAGACCCGTCTGAACAACCTGCCGAGCACGCCGGAGCCACCTGCTCGACTCGCCGGAACCACCTACCTGACATGCCAAAATCACCGGCCGGGCATGCCAGAACCACTTGGCGGACACTCCGGAATCATCTGCCGGACATGCCGGAACCAGATCTCAGACACACCAGAACCACGTGCCGGAGACGCCGGAAGCACCTGCCGAGCATGCCGGAGCCACCTGCTCGACTCGCCAGAAACACCTGCCGGACACCCCAAAATCACCTGCCGGGTACGCCAGAACCTCCTGTCGAACACTCCGAAATCACCTGTCGCGCATGCCGGAACCACCTCTCAGACGTGCCGGAAGCACGTGCCAGACATGCCGGAATCACCTACCGGACAGAGTGGAACCACCTGCCGAGCACGCCGGAGCCACCTGCTCGACTCGCCAGAAACACCTGCCGGACACGCCAAAATCACCTGCAGGGTAGGCCACAACCACCTGGCGGACACTAAGGAATCACCTGCCGCGCATGCCGGAACCACCTCTCAGACGTGCCGGAAGCACATGCCAGACACGCCGGAAACACCTACCGGACAGACCGGAACCACCTGCCATGAATGCCGGAGCCACCTGTTCGAAACGCTGGAACCACCTGCCGGACAGGCCAATATCAACTGCTGGCTATGCCAGAACCACCTGGGGGACAGTCCGGGATCACCTGCCAGCCATGGCGGAACCACCTCTCAGACGTACCAGAACCACCTGCCGGAGAAGCTGGAAACACGTCCTGGACAGACTGGAACCACGTGACGGCCATGCCTGAACCACCTGCCGAGCACGGCGGAACCACCTGCCGGACACGCCGAAATCACCTGCGGGCTACGCCAGAACCACTTGGACGACTCTCCGAAATGACCTGCCGGGCATGTTGGAACCACCTCGCAGACGTGCCAGAAGCACGTGGCGGACAGTCCGGAATCACCTGTTGGGCATACGCAACCACCTCTGACACGTACCAGAACCACGTGCCGTGCACGCTGGAACCACCTACCGGACAGACCGGAATCAAGTTTTGGGCATGCCGGAACCACCAGTCAGATGTGCCAGAAACACGTGCCGGAGACGCCGGAAGCACCTGCCGAGCACGTCGCAACCACCTGCTCGACTCGCCAGAATCACCTGCCGGAGACGCCAAAATCACCTGCCAGCTACGCCACAACCAGTTGGGGAACACTTCGGAATCACCTGCCGGGCTTGCTGGAACCACCTGCCGGTCATGCCAAAATCACCTGCCAACTACGCCAGTACCACTTGGCGGACACTGTGGAAACACCTGTCGGGCCGGCCGGAACCACATCTCAGACGTGCCAGAACCATGTGCATGAGATGCTGGAACCACACCCCGAACAGACGGAAAACACCTGCCAGACCCGTCTGAACAACCTGCCGAGCACGCCGGAGCCACCTGCTCGACTCGCCGGAACCACCTACCTGACATGCCCAAATCACCAGCCGGGTATGCCAGAACCACTTGGCGGACACTCCGGAGTCATCTGCTGGACATGCCGGAACCAGCTCTCAGACACACCAGAACCACGTGCCGGAGACGCCGGAAGAACCTGCCGAGCATGCCGGAGCCACCTGCTCGACTCGCCAGAAACACCTGCCGGACACGCCAAAATTACCTGCCGGGTACGCCAGAACCACCTGGCGGACACTCCGAAATCACCTGTCGCGCATGCCGGAACCACCTCTCAGACGTGCCGGAAGCACATGCCGGACACGCCGGAATCACCTACCAGACAGACTGGAACCACCTGCCGAGCACGCCGGAGCCACCTGTTTGACTCGCTGGAACCACCTGCCGGACAGGCCAATATCAACTGTTGGCTATGCCAGAACCACCTGGGGGACGGTCCGGAATCGCCTGCCAGCCATGGCGGAACCACCTCTCAGACGTGCCAGAACCATGTGGTGGACAGTCCGGAATCACCTGTTGGGCATGCGCAACCACCTTTGAGACGTACCAGAACCACATGCCGTGCAGGCTGGAACCACCTACCGGACAGACCGGAATCACCTTTCGGGCATGCCGGAACCACCTGTCAGATGTGCCAGAAACACGTGCCGGAGACGCCGGAAGCACCTGCCAAGCACGTTGGAACCACCTGGTCAACTCGCCTGAACCACCTGCCGGACATGCCAAAATCACCTGCCGACTATGCCAGAACCACTTGGCGAACACTCCGGAATCACTTGCCGGGCATGCAGGAACCACCTCTCAGACATGCCAGAACCCCGTGCCAATGACCCCGGAAGCACCAGCCGAGCACGCCGGAACCACCTGCTCGACTGGCCAGAACCACCTGCCGATCACGCAAAAATCACCTGCCGGCTACGCCACAACCAGTTGGTGAACACTTTGGAATCACCTGCCAGGTTTGCTGGAACCACCTGCCGGTCATGCCAAAATCAGCTGCCAACTACGCCGGAACCGCTTGGCGGAAACTGCGGAAACACCTGTCGGGCCGGCTGGAACCACATCTCAGACGTGCCAGAAACGTGTTCATGAGATGCTGGAACCACAACCCGAACAGACGGATACCACCTTCCAGAACCGCCTGAACCACCTGCCGAGCACGCCGGAACCACCTGCTCGACTCACCGGTACCACCTCCCTGACACGCCAAAATCACCTGCTGGGTATGCCAGAACCACTTGGCGGACACTCCGGAATCATCTGCTGGACATGCCGGAACCAGCTCTCAGACACACCAGAACCAAGTGCCGGAGACGCCGGAAGCACCTGCCGAGCATGCCGGAGCCACCTGCTCGACTCGCCAGAAACACCTGCCGGACACGCCAAAATCACCTGCCGGGTATGCCAGAACCACCTGGCGGACACTACGGAATCACCTGCCGCGCATGCCGGAAGGACGTGCCAGACACGCCGCAAACACCTACCGGACAGAGCGGAACCACCTGCCAAGAACACCGGAGCCACCTGTTCAACTCGCTGGAACCACCTGCCGGACAGGCCAATATCAACTGCTGGCTATGCCAGAACCACCTGGGATACAGTCCGGGATCACCTGCCAGCCATGGCAGAACCACCTCTCAGACGTACCTGAACCACCTGCCGGAGAAGCTGGAAACACGTCCTGGACAGACTGGAACCACGTGACGGCCATGCCTGAACCACCTGCCGAGCACGGCGGAACCACCTGCCGGACACGCCAAAATCACCTGCGGGCTACGCCAGAACCACTTGGACGACTCTCCGAAATGATCTGCCGGGCATACCGGAACCACCTCTCAGACGTGCCAGAAGCACGTGGCGGACAGTCCGGAATCACCTGTTGGGCATACGCAACCACCTCTGACACGTACCAGAACCACGTGCCGTGCACGCCGGAACCACCTACCGGACAGACCGGAATCAACTTTTGGGCATGCCGGAACCACCAGTCAGATGTGCCAGAAACACGTGCCGGAGACGCCGGAAGCACCTGCCGAGCACGTCGCAACCACCTGCTCAACTCGCCTGAACCACCTGCCGGACACGCCAAAATCACCTGCCCGCTACACCAGCACCACTTCGGGGACAAGCCGGAATCACGTGAGGGGCATGCCGGCACAGCCTCTCAGACTGAACCTCGTGCCGGACACCACAGAACCACATGCCGGACAGACCGGAACCACCTGCCGTACACGCCGGAACCACCGGCTCGACCCGCCGGAACGACCGCTGGACATGCAAACTCACCTGCCGGCTACGCCGGAAACACTTGGCGAACACTCCGGAATCACCTGCCGGGCATGCCGGAACCACCTCTCAGATATGCCAGAACCACGTGCCAATGACCCCGGAAGCACCTGCCGAGCACGCCGGAACCACCTGCTCGACTCGCCAGAACCACCTCCCGGATACGCAAAAATCACGTGCCGGCTACGCCACAACCAGTTGGGGAACACTTCGGAATCACCTGCCGGGCTTGCTGGAACCACCTGCCGGTCATGCCAAAATCACCTGCCAACTACGCCAGTACCACTTGGCGGACACTGTGGAAACACCTGTCGGGCCGGCCGGAACCACATCTCAGACGTGCCAGAACCATGTGCATGAGATGCTGGAACCACACCCCGAACAGACGGAAAACACCTGCCACACCCGTCTGAACAACCTGCCGAGCACGCCGGAGCCACCTGCTCGACTCGCCGGAACCACCTACCTGACATACGCAAATCACCAGCCGGGTATGCCAGAACCACTTGGCGGACACTCCGGAATCATCTGCCGGACATGCCGGAACCAGCTCTCAGACACACCAGAACCACGTGCCGGAGACGCCGGAAGCACCTGCCGAGCATGCCGGAGCCACCTGCTCGACTCGCCAGAAACACCTGCCGCACACGCCAAAATCACCTGCCGGGTACGCCAGAACCTCCTTTCGGACACTCCGAAATCACCTGTCGCGCATGCCGGTACCACGTCTCAGACGTGCCGGAAGCACGTGCCGGACACGCCGGAATCACCTACCGGACAGACCGGAACCTCCTGCCGAGCACGCCGGAGCCACCTGTTCGACTCGCTGGAACCACCTGCCGGACAGGCCAATATCAACTGCAGGCTATGCCAGAACCACCTGGGGGACGGTCCGGAATCACCTGCCAGCCATGGCAGAACCACCTCTCAGACGTACCAGAACCACCTGCCGGAGAAGCTGGAAACACGTCCTGGACAGACTGGAACCACGTGACGGCCATGCCTGAACCACCTGCCGAGCTGGCGGAACCACCTGCCGTACACACCAAAATCACCTGCGGGCTATGCCAGAACCACTTGGACGACTCTCCGAAATGACCTGCCGGGCATGTTGGAACCACCTCTCAGACGTGCCAGAAGCACGTGGCGGACAGTCCGGAATCACCTGTTGGGCATGCGCAACCACCTCTGAGACGTACCAGAACCACATGCCGTGCAGGCTGGAACCACCTACCGGACAGACCGGAATCACCTTTCGGGCATGCCGGAACCACCTGTCAGATGTGCCAGAAACACGTGCCGGAGACGCCGGAAGCACCTGCCAAGCACGTTGGAACCACCTGCTCAACTCGCCTGAACCACCTGCCGGACATGCCAAAATCACCTGCCGACTATGCCAGAACCACTTGGCGAACACTCCGGAATCACTTGCCGGGCATGCAGGAACCACCTCTCAGACATGCCAGAACCCCGTGCCAATGACCCCGGAAGCACCAGCCGAGCACGCCGGAACCACCTGCTCGACACGCCAGAACCACCTGCCGATCACGCAAAAATCACCTGCCGGCTACGCCACAACCAGTTGGTGAACACTTTGGAATCACCTGCCAGGCTTGCTGGAACCACCTGCCGGTCATGCCACAATCACCTGCCAACTACGCCAGTACCGCTTGGCGGACACTGTGGAAACACCTGTCGGGCCGGCCAGAACCACATCTCAGACGTGCCAGAACCATGTGCATGAGATGCTGGAACCACACCCCGAACAGACGGTAAACACCTGCCAGACCCGTCTGAACAACCTGCCGAGCACGCCGGAGCCACCTGCTCGACTCGCTGGGACCACCTACCTGACATGAACAAATCACCAGCCGGGTATGCCAGAACCACTTGGCGGACACTCCGGAATCATCTGCCGGACATGCCGGAACCAGCTCTCAGACACACCAGAACCACGTGCCAGAGACGCCGGAAGCACCTGCCGAGCATGCCGGAGCCACCTGCTCGACACGCCAGAAACACCTGCCAGACACGCCAAAATCACCTGCCGGGTACGCCAGAACCACCTGGCGGACACACCGAAATCACCTGTCGCGCATGCCAAAACCACCTCTCAGACGTGCCGGAAGCACGTGCCGGACACGCCGGATCACCTACCGGACAGACCGTAACCCCCTGCCGAGCACGCCGGAGCCACCTGTTCGACTCGCTGGAACCACCTGCCGGACAGGCCAATATCAACTGCTGGCTATGCCAGAACCACCTGGGGGACAGTCCGGGATCACCTGCCAGCCATGGCGGAACCACCTCTCAGACGTACCAGAACCACCTGCCGGAGAAGCTGGAAACACGTCCTGGACAGACTGGAACCACGTGACGGCCATGCCTGAACCACCTGCCGAACACGGCGGAACCACCTGCCGGACACGCCAAAATCACCTGCGGGCTACGCCAGAACCACTTGGACGACTCTCCGAAATGATCTGCCGGGCATACCGGAACCACCTCTCAGACGTGCCAGAAGCACGTGGCGGACAGTCCGGAATCACCTGTTGGGCATACGCAACCACCTCTGACACGTACCAGAACCACGTGCCGTGCACGCCGGAACCACCTACCGGACAGACCGGAATCAACTTTTGGGCATGCCGGAACCACCAGTCAGATGTGCCAGAAACACGTGCCGGAGACGCCGGACGCACCTGCAGTGCACGTCGCAACCACCTGCTCAACTCGCCTGAACCACCTGCCGGACACGCCAAAATCACCTGCCCGCTACACCAGCACCACTTCGGGGACAAGCCGGAATCACGTGAGGGGCATGCCGGCACAGCCTCTCAGACTGAACCTCGTGCCGGACACCACAGAACCACATGCCGGACAGACCGGAACCACCTGCCGTACACGCCGGAACCACCGGCTCGACCCGCCGGAACGACCTCTGGACATGCAAACTCACCTGCCGGCTACGCCGGAAACACTTGGCGAACACTCCGGAATCACCTGCCGGGCATGCCGGAACCACCTCTCAGATATGCCAGAACCACGTGCCAATGACCCCGGAAGCACCTGCCGAGCACGCCGGAACCACCTGCTCGACTCGCCAGAACCACCTCCCGGATACGCAAAAATCACCTGCCGGCTACGCCACAACCAGTTGGGGAACACTTCGGAATCACCTGCCGGGCTTGCTGGAACCACCTGCCGGTCATGCCAAAATCACCTGCCAACTACGCCAGTACCACTTGGCGGACACTGTGGAAACACCTGTCGGGCCGGCCGGAACCACATCTCAGACGTGCCAGAACCATGTGCATGAGATGCTGGAACCACACCCCGAACAGACGGAAAACACCTGCCAGACCCGTCTGAACAACCTGCCGAGCACGCCGGAGCCACCTGCTCGACTCGCCGGAACCACCTACCTGACATACGCAAATCACCAGCCGGGTATGCCAGAACCACTTGGCGGACACTCCGGAATCATCTGCCGGACATGCCGGAACCAGCTCTCAGACACAGCAGAACCACGTGCCAGAGACGCCGGAAGCACCTGCCGAGCATGCCGGAGCCACCTGCTCGACTCGCCAGAAACACCAGCCGGACACGCCAAAATCACCAGCCGGGTACGCCAGAACCTCCTGGCGGACACTCCGAAATCACCTGTCGCGCATGCCGGTACCACCTCTCAGACGTGCCGGAAGCACGTGCCGGACACGCCGGAATCACCTACCGGACAGACCGGAACCTCCTGCCGAGCACGCCGGAGCCACCTGTTCGACTCGCTGGAACCACCTGCCGGACAGGCCAATATCAACTGCTGGCTATGCCAGAACCACCTGGGGGACGGTCCGGAATCACCTGCCAGCCATGGCAGAACCACCTCTCAGACGTACCACAACCACCTGCCGGAGAAGCTGGAAACACGTCCTGGACAGACTGGAACCACGTGACGGCCATGCCTGAACCACCTACCGAACACGGCGGAACCACCTGCCGTACACACCAAAATCACCTGCGGGCTATGCCAGAACCACTTGGACGACTCTCCGAAATGACCTGCCGGGCATGTTGGAACCACCTCTCAGACGTGCCAGAAGCACGTGGCGGACAGTCCGGAATCACCTGTTGGGCATACGCAACCACCTCTGACACGTACCAGAACCACGTGCCGTGCACGCTGGAACCACCTACCGGACAGACCGGAATCAACTTTTGGGCATGCCGGAACCACCAGTCAGATGTGCCAGAAACACGTGCCGGAGACGCCGGACGCACCTGCCGTGCACGTCGCAACCACCTGCTCAACTCGCCTGAACCACCTGCCGGACACGCCAAAATCACCTGCCCGCTACACCAGCACCACTTCGGGGACAAGCCGGAATCACGTGAGGGGCATGCCGGCACAGCCTCTCAGACTGAACCTCGTGCCGGACACCACAGAACCACATGCCGGACAGACCGGAACCACCTGCCGTACACGCCGGAACCACCGGCTCGACCCGCCGGAACGACCTCTGGACATGCAAACTCACCTGCCGGCTACGCCGGAAACACTTGGCGAACACTCCGGAATCACCTGCCGGGCATGCCGGAACCACCTCTCAGATATGCCAGAACCACGTGCCAATGACCCCGGAAGCACCTGCCGAGCACGCCGGAACCACCTGCTCGACTCGCCAGAACCACCTCCCGGATACGCAAAAATCACCTGCCGGCTACGCCACAACCAGTTGGGGAACACTTCGGAATAACCTGCCGGGCTTGCTGGAACCACCTGCCGGTCATGCCAAAATCACCTGCCAACTACGCCAGTACCACTTGGCGGACACTGTGGAAACACCTGTCGGGCCGGCCGGAACCACATCTCAGACGTGCCAGAACCATGTGCATGAGATGCTGGAACCACACCCCGAACAGACGGAAAACACCTGCCAGACCCGTCTGAACAACCTGCCGAGCACGCCGGAGCCACCTGCTCGACTCGCCGGAACCACCTACCTGACATGCCAAAATCACCGGCCGGGCATGCCAGAACCACTTGGCGGACACTCCGGAATCATCTGCCGGACATGCCGGAACCAGCTCTCAGACACACCAGAACCACGTGCCAGAGACGCCGGAAGCACCTGCCGATCATGCCGGAGCCACCTGCTCGACTCGCCAGAAACACCAGCCAGACACGCCAAAATCACCAGCCGGGTACGCCAGAACCTCCTGGCGGACACTCCGAAATCACCTGTCGCGCATGCTGGTACCACCTCTCAGACGTGCCGGAAGCACGTGCCGGACACGCCGGATCACCTACCGGACAGACCGGAACCACCTGCCGAGCACGCCGGAGCCACCTGTTCGACTCGCTGGAACCACCTGCCGGACAGGCCAATATCAACTGCTGGCTATGCCAGAACCACCTGGGGGACGGTCCGGGATCACCTGCCAGCCATGGCGGAACCACCTCTCAGACGTACCAGAACCACCTGCCGGAGAAGCTGGAAACACGTCCTGGACAGACTGGAACCACGTGACGGCCATGCCTGAACCACCTGCCGAGCACGGCGGAACCACCTGCTGGACACGCAAAAATCACCTGCGGGCTACGCCAGAACCACTTGGACGACTCTCCGAAATGACCTGCCGGGCATGTTGGAACCACCTCTAAGACGTGCCAGAAGCACGTGGCGGACAGTCCGGAATCTCCTGTTGGGCATAGGCAACCACCTCTGACACGTACCAGAACCACGTGCCGTGCACGCCGGAACCACCTACCGGACAGACCGGAATCAACTTTTGGGCATGCCGGAACCACCAGTCAGATGTGCCAGAAACACGTGCCCGAGACGCCGGAAGCACCTGCCGAGCACGTCGCAACCACCTGCTCAACTCGCCTGAACCACCTGGCGGACACGCCAAAATCACCTGCCCGCTACACCAGCACCACTTCGGGGACAAGCCGGAATCACGTGAGGGGCATGCCGGCACAGCCTCTCAGACTGAACCTCGTGCCGGACACCACAGAACCACCTGCCGGACAGAGCGGAACCACCTGCCGGACACGCCGGAACCACCGGCTCGACCCGCCGGAACGACCGCTGGACATGCAAACTCACCTGCCGGCTACGCCGGAAACACTTGGCGAACACTCCGGAATCACCTGCCTGGCATGACGGAACCACCTCTCAGACGTGCCAGAACCATGTGGCGGACAGTCCGGAATGACCTGTTGGGCATGCGCAACCACCACTGAGACGTACCAGAACCACATGCCGTGCAGGCTGGAACCACCTACCGGACAGACCGGAATCACCTTTCGGGCATGCCGGAACCACCTGTGAGATGTGCCAGAAACACGTGCCGGAGACGCTGGAAGCACCTGCCAAGCACGTTGGAACCACCTGCTCAACTCACCTGAACCACCTGCCGGACATGCCAAAATCACCTGCCGACTATGCCAGAACCACTTGGCGAACACTCCGGAATCACTTGCCGGGCATGCAGGAACCACCTCTCAGACATGCCAGAACCCCGTGCCAATGACCCCGGAAGCACCAGCCGAGCAGGCAGGAACCACATGCTCGACTTGTCAGAACCACCTGCCGATCACGCAAAAATCACCTGCCGGCTACGCCACAACCAGTTGGTGAACACTTTGGAATCACCTGCCAGGCTTGCTGGAACCACCTGCCAGTCATGCCAAAATCACCTGCCAACTACGCCAGAACCGGTTGGCGGACACTGCGGAAACACCTGTCGGGCCGGCTGGAACCACATCTCAGACCTGCCAGAAACGTGTTCATGAGATGCTGGAACCACACCCCGAACAGACGGATACCACCTGCCAGAACCGCCTGAACCACCTGCCGAGCACGCCGGAACCACCTGCTCGACTCACGGGTACCACCTCCATGACACGCCAAAATCTCCTGCTGGGTATGCCAGAACCACTTGGCGGACACTCCGGAATCATCTGCTGGACATGCCGGAACCAGCTCTCAGACACACCAGAACCAAGTGCCGGAGACGCCGGAAGCACCTGCCGAGCATGCCGGAGCCACCTTCTCGACTCGCCAGAAACACCTGCCGGACACGCCAAAATCACCTGCCGGGTATGCCAGAACCACCTGGCGGACACTACGGAATCACCTGCCGCGCATGCCGGAAGGACGTGCCAGACACGCCGCAAACACCTACCGGACAGACCGGAACCACCTGCCAAGAACACCGGAGCCACCTGTTCGACTCGCTGCAACCACCTGCCGGACAGGCCAATATCAACTGCTGGCTATGCCAGAACCACCTGGGATACAGTCCGGGATAACCTGCCAGCCATGGCAGAACCACCTCTCAGACGTACCAGAACCACGTGCCAGAGAAGCTGGAAACACGTCCTGGACAGACTGGAACCACGTGACGGCCATGCCTGAACCACCTGCCTAGCACGGCGGAACCACCTGCCGGACACACCAAAATCACCTGCGGGCTACGCCAGAACCACTTGGACGACTCTCCGAAATGACCTGCCGGGCATGTTGGAACCACCTCTCAGACGTGCCAGAAGCACGTGGCGGACAGTCCGGAATCACCTGTTGGGCATACGCAACCACCTCTGACACGTACCAGAACCACGTGCCGTGCACGCCGGAACCACCTACCGGACAGACCGGAATCAACTTTTGGGCATGCCGGAACCACCAGTCAGATGTGCCAGAAACACGTGCCGGAGACGCCGGAAGCACCTGCCGAGCACGTCGCAACCACCTGCTCAACTCGCCTGAACCACCTGCCGGACACGCCAAAATCACCTGCCCGCTACACCAGCACCACTTCGGGGACAAGCCGGAATCACGTGAGGGGCATGCCGGCACAGCCTCTCAGACTGAACCTCGTGCTGGACACCACAGAACCATCTGAAGGACAGAGCGGAACCACCTGCCGGACACGCCGGAAACACCTCCCTGACATGCCCAAATCACCAGCAGGGTATGCCAGAACCACTTGGCGGACACTCCGGAATCATCTGCCGGACATGCCGGAACCAGCTCTCAGACACAGCAGAACCACGTGCCGGAGACGCCGGAAGCACCTGCCGAGCATGCCGGAGCCACCTGCTCGACTCGCCAGAAACACCTGCCGGACACGCCAAAATCACCTGCAGGGTAGGCCACAACCACCTGGCGGACACTAAGGAATCACCTGCCGCGCATTCCGTAACCACCTCTCAGACGTGCCGGAAGCACGTGCCAGACACGCCGGAAACACCTACCGGACAGACCGGAACCACCTGCCATGAACGCCGGAGCCACCTGTTCGAAACGCTGGAACCACCTGCCGGACAGGCCAATATCAACTGCTGGCTATGCCGAACCACCTGGGGGACAGTCCGGGATCACCTGCCAGCCATGGCGGAACCACCTCTCAGACGTACCAGAACCACCTGCCGGAGAAGCTGGAAACACGTCCTGGACAGACTGGAACCACGTGACGGCCATGCCTGAACCACCTGCCGAGCACGGCGGAACCACCTGCCGGACACGCCGAAATCACCTGCGGGCTACGCCAGAACCACTTGGACGACTCTCCGAAATGACCTGCCGGGCATGTTGGAACCACCTCGCAGACGTGCCAGAAGCACGTGGCGGACAGTCCGGAATCACCTGTTGGGCATACGCAACCACCTCTGACACGTACCAGAACCACGTGCCGTGCACGCTGGAACAGCCTACCAGACAGACCGGAATCAAGTCTTGGGCATGCCGGAACCACCAGTCAGATGTGCCAGAAACACGTGCCGGAGACGCCGGAAGCACCTGCCGAGCACGTCGCAACCACCTGCTCGACTCGCCAGAATCACCTGCCGGAGACGCCAAAATCACCTGCCAGCTACGCCACAACCAGTTGGGGAACACTTCGGAATCACCTGCCGGGCTTGCTGGAACCTCCTGCCGGTCATGC